>NW_027179708.1:75000-77500 GCF_036669935.1 Montipora foliosa | reverse complement strand
ATTGGGTAACTTAAAATCATGCAACGTTTTTGAGCCATGGACGGCAACTTGAAGTGATCTGTTTTCTTTATTTCGTTGTCTTGACAGTAAAATTTTCGTATTGTAATGTATCTGTTCCTGTTAAGAAACGGACACAAAGAACAAAAAATATATTCGGAAAAACCTGTATGCACCAAACTGCCAAAATTACTGAAACAAAAAGCCCAAAATATGTTAAGCCACACTGAACCGCCTTAGATACCAAATTAAAAAAAACAAACATTTGTTCCAAACCGAGAACCGTATAGGAAAAAATGGCTTAAACCGTAAAACCAAAAATCTCGAAACCCCTTCTTTAAATTCCCACGTTCCTATTCAAGGCTGCGGAATGAGACTTCCTGATACGTTTCCGTTTTCCTTCGTACTATTAGCTTCCTGATTCGTGCATGACACCATCCTGTCTTTACCAATACTTTAAATCAATTTCTTGTAATTAAGAAAAATCATTTCGGGAAACTGGCTGCTCGGCGACGGGGGAAAGGACAACTGAGACACGAGAGTCCGAGGTAGAACTGGAACCTACGAGCTCCGTAACACAGTTATGTCATCCAAAAGACATTGCGCGCCTTTTTTTTTGTCGCACGCTCTACCCATCCTAAAGGCCCATGTTCACGCCATAGAAATTGCGCGCCTGTGTTGCTGTTTCAAAATAGTTCCAGCGTTTTGGAACATGCAAAAATTTAAAATACTGCCTGGAATAAGCTTGATGGACGTGGATTGCGTCTGCCAAATGGTACTCGCAGGTGATTTTCGGATTTTTCGTCTTCACCGAGAATTCATTGCGCGCCACGCGCAATGAAGTTTCGGTGAAGAAGGGCCTTCAAATTTTAAATTTGTATGTGCATGACTTTGCAGAGCCCGAAGACCTTTGCATACAAGACCAAGTTAATTAAACGACCTCGCTCCCCAGGAGTTCTAGTAGCTCAATGGGTTGAGCATCTGACCGGTGTTACAAGGAAGGTCTTAGGTTCGAATCTTGCTTAAGACTTCCAGTTGTCCTCTCGCCCTTCGCCAACCAACTAGTTTCCCCGGCAACCTTCACACGGGTACATTACACTTTAAACATCCATTGTTGCGTTAGAAAATGTTTTTCTCAGTCTCACAAATTTCCGCCAAATTTGCGGTTATGATTTGGTAAAAAACAAACGTTAAATATAGAGATAAGTGTTTCTCGACATTTGAAAGATTTCAGCTTATGTTTATGGGAAACGGTTAACTCCCCAGGAAACTACAAGTTAGAATATCAGAATTTTCATTCGTTTATAACAAGAAATAGCCTGTCGTTTCCGTCTGCCACTTCACTTAAACAGTCAAATTTGCGGCGGAAATCTCAGTTTAGTCATTCCCACGATATCCAGAGATCCCGACTTCAAGACCCGTTCTGACCAATGGTTGAAATTGTTCCTGGTAGTTGCCACGTGTCAGCACGGAGCTTATTTTGTTGTAAAGACCGTAAGTCAAAAGTTTGATTTCGGAATTTTGTGAGACTTAAGGTGGCTCAAACCAGTTTCAACACTTTCAAGAGACCTTGTTATTAGAAGGATTGACACTATTGACACTACAACACTCTATCACGTAACAGCAATGTTGTGGTACCATGTAAAAATCAATTACTCCTGAATAAGATGCAATTATTTCTGTGACGTAACAAGTTACCATTGCAAAAACACTTTATATTGTGGCATGCATTCTGACATGCTGGTTACATTTCAGAAATAAAATAAATGGGGGTCACCGAGTTTGTTTTTGAGATATGAGCAGCCAAAGCCAAAATACGGGGTGTTTTTGAAGGGCTTTCCTGTTGCCACGGTAACCATTTCGGTTTTTGAGTAAAGTATTGTAACTCTCTTGTTTTCTCGACAATCTTGGAGACAACTTTGAGATTAGAAATTGGTCGAAAATTCCGTAATAGTTCATGGTTAAGTAAAGGCTTCTTCAGGAGCGGTGACAGAACTGCAGATTTAAGGGATCGTGGAAAATGACCAGTTTCCAAGGAAACGTTAACAATGTTGTATAACACAGGTAGAAGATCGATTTGACTTATGAAAAGGAATTAGGGAAGAGGGTCCAAGCTGCATGATTTGGCACCAACGTGACAAGCTATCTGAGAGAGTTCATGGATAGTGGTGGGTGAGAAATACGCTAGGCTACAGCCTAACGTAGGAGTATCAAGCTCAGCGAAAAAAATGGGGGACGTCGACTTCAGGAAGCTCACCTCGGAGTTTGTCAATTTTTTCCTTGAAAACGTCTGCAAAGCTATCAGCAATTTCATTTAACGAAGAACAAAAAGGTAGACGTTTATCGCGTTTTCTATGAAGTAGACGATCAATTGACTTGGAAAGGGCTTGGCTGTCGGTACTAGCATTATGAATCAAAGTAGAGTAGAAGAACATTTTGGCATTGAAAACAAGATCGTTTACCAAGAAGCATTGGTCTACAAAAGCAGAACGGTCAACAAGAA
>NW_027179708.1:57500-62500 GCF_036669935.1 Montipora foliosa | reverse complement strand
TTCAGTTTTAATGATAAGGTGTATAAGCTGTATATGCGGCATGGGCAACCCACTATCTCCAGTCCTTTCAAACATTTTCATGGCCAAACTAGAAGCTGACGTAGTCCGATCTTTTAATCCGCCATTCTATAATCGGTATGTTGATGATTGTTTCTCTAAGAAGAAAAAGGATGGGCCTGATGCTCTATTTGAACGTCTTAATCGCTACCAGCCTAACATTGTTTTCACTGTCGAGGAAAACCCCGGCCATTTCGATTCCTCGTTACTGCCTTTAGTTATACCAACAAATTCAATTGCAGCGTCTTCAGGAAACCGACGAAATTGCCAACACATTGAAAATCTGTGGCCCCTACCAAGTGGAAAAAGAACTGCATCATTGGCGCACTTCATAGAGCTAAACGCATCTCTACCGATTTTGCGAAAGACATGAGAACTTTAGAAACTTCTTTCTTCAATGCAGGTTTTTATCCGAAACGTTTTATCATGCACACAATCAACAACTTTTTAAACGACTCATCACAAGACGACAAAATCATTCCGAATTTTCTCTTCGAAGAACGAAAGAAAGTTTTCATCAAGCTCTCGTTTTGCGGCAGAAACGAAAAACTCAGTAAAACTTTTATTGCAAAACTTAACAAATTCACTAATTTCAATTTCATCTTTATAATCCTGTGGCAAGCAAGGCAAATCAAAAGCCTCTTTAACAACAAAGACAAGAAAACCTACAGATCCAAAGTTGTTTACAAAGGAGATTGTTTCTGTGGTGTTGATTACATTGGCGAGCTGTGCGAATTGCGGAAAATTCAAATCCTGCTCACACCTCTAAACCTGCAAAACACCTGCGTGAAAAACCATCACATTTTTTCACTTGGCGCGTTGTCTCTTCAGCACAAAGATTCCATAAACGTAGGATCGTCGTGGGGCTAATGATCCAACAATTCCGCCCCAGTCTGAACAAACAAGTTATTTCTTATGTTTCCAAACTTTTCTCAAAGGGAATTACATAATATATATATGCATGGATGCGTGCGGACGGTCATTTTTAACCCTGATGATGGCAAACAGCCGAAAACGTTTGGTTTGAACATTTTAATTTTACAAAAATTACCTAGTAAAAAGCATATATTTTACCTAAGCGAACATTATGGACACAATAATAATAATAATAATAATAATAATAATAATAATAATAATAATAATAATAATAACAACAACAATAATAATAATAATAATAATAATAATAATGTTTCGGTTCCGTCTCAGGTGCTTGATCGAGCAAAGGGCTTTTCCTAAAATTTATCCAAGGTGACTCCGAGCCAAAAGAATGAGGTTGTTTCGGTTAAATAACTAAATATAGATACAAAATAACAAAGATTATTATTTTGAGATATTTAGAATACTGTTTGAGAGGCTGGAAAATTTTCTATTTTTCTTTTATTTTTCAGTTCGACCAATTTTCATTTAATTCTTGGAGACAGTTTCATAATTAAGGAATATTGATTTAAATGTTTTTTCACTCAGGTGAAACAGCAGAACAGAATATTTTTAGCATTTGGATCCCAGCCAGTTACTCATTTTTCAATTTCTTTAGCCTTTTTTCCGAAGCGACTCGAATTGCCCAGATTTTGTCGGGAAAATTAATTTTCTTCTTCCTGAGCGAGCTAATTGTCTTGGTAATTTACGGATCACATGGCGTGTGTAACTTTACAGGCTGTTCGTATTGGAAGTACGTCGACGACGTGACTATCTCAGAAGTTGTAAGGGCGCGCGCGACCACAACGCTTCAATCTGAGCTTGACGCACTCAATTCCTGGGCTGATAAAAACAACATGAAACTTAATCCTAAGAAATGTAAGGAGCTGACTGTCCATTTTTGCTGCCATATTGAGCATTTTCCTCCAGCTCTAGCTGTGAATGGCAATGCACTTGAAGCCGTTGAAGCGAGCAAAGTTCTGGGTGTCACTATTCAGAGTAACCTAAACTGGGGTTCTCATGTCAACGAATAGGCAAGGCCTCCAAACGATTGCATATATTACGCGTGCTAAAGCGCAGTGGTGCACATGATCTCCTTCGAATTCACATTGCACTGATTAGATCGGTACTGGAGTGCTGTTGTCCTGTGTAGCAGTCCTCTCTCTCGATCTCTCTCTGTCCAGCTCTCAGAAAGAATCGAGAGAGTGCAAAAACGTGCGTTACGCATCATTTTTCCTGCCTCCCACTACGAAGACGCTTTGAAGCTGTCCGACTGCGCGACTCTGTGCGCATGACGAGAGCTCTTTTATGCGAAAACTTTGAAAAGATGAAGGAGCCCGGGTCACGCCTTTACCATCTTATGCCACCGACTCGGGAGCGCGCGCATGGCCGCTCCCTGCGCTTTACATGTAACGATGGGCCATCGCTGATGAAATGTAAACTAGAGCGCTTTAGGAAAAGTTTCTTCCCCCCCCCCCACATGTGCTTTAAAGCTCATGGTCTCTTGCTAGATATTGCCCAACATTATTCGTTATCTGTAGTAAACTTTTTATCATATCGAAATTGTAGGCTGTAAATTCAGAGTAATTTAAAAATGTAAATTCAAAGTAATTTTAAAATGAAATTTCCCGTTCCCATCAAGTTGACAAGTTGTAATTTTAGTAGGTGTATTTTAATGTAATGTAATTAGGTAATTCGCTCCATTGCGCGTTTTTTTTTTATAATAAAATGCCATTATTATTAAATTTCAAACACATCTTTTTATTAAACGCTAGAATGTACTCACTTTTAATAACCCAGTCATTCCTTCAAATCCGTCGACGGTTGCTCTGTAAAATGTCAACGAATATTTGAATATGTATAGTGACATGGCTTCATTTGTCCCATTTGAGGCCAGGTTTTTTAATTAAGCGAAATTTTAAGTTCTTCCTCTTGGGTTACCTCTTCTATCGGGAATATTCATTCAACACAAGTCCACAAATTTAAGAAAACACTAAACACGAATACTCTTTCTTTGATAAAATATATACGTCTCATTCAACAAGGTCGAGGTCCGTGACGTAACCGTCGCCGCTTATTTTTTACACTCAGCTGATGTTTTTCACTTACGTGAAACAGCAGAACAGAATATTTTTGGCCTTTGGATCTCAGTCAGTTACTCATTTTTCAGTTCACTTTAGCCTTTTTTCGAAGCGACTCCTATTGCCCAGACTTTGTCAGGAAAATTAATTTTTTTCTTTCTGAGCGAGCTTATTGTCTTGGTAATTTACGGATCAAACACATCTTTTCAGTAAACGCTGGAATGTACTTTCTTTTAATAACCCAGTCATTCCTTGAAAATCGTCGACAGTTAGTTGTTCTGTGAAGTGTCAACGAGTGGTGAGATGGCGCTCATTTATCCCATTTCAGGTCAGCTTTTTTGATTAAGCGAAAGTTCTTCTTCTTGGGTTATCTCTTCTATCCGCAATATTCATTCAACACAAGTCCACAAGTTTAAGAAAACACTAAACAAGAATACTATTTCTTTGATAAAATATATACGTCATATTCACAAAGGTCCCCCCCCCTCCCCTCCCCCAACCCGGGCCAAAGCCATCAATGGACTGGAAAAAAAAAAGTTAAAAGGAAATGACTTGTACATTACAGTGAGAAAAACAAAGTTGGCAAAACGTTTTTTTATTATATCTATTTGTAGTCAAATACCATACTTTCCATAGACTTAAAAGTGTTTGAAGTAAAAACTAACGGTAAAAACACGCGGCGTTTCGACTGAACTTCAGTCATTATCAAGCTAAAAGTGAGGACATTTTTTTTTCTGCATAAGTATAAATATAAAACAAAGAAGTAAGAGTATGTAAAGTATGAAAATGTAAAAAAGGGGGTGTTAAAAAAACATGCAAGAATAACAGTTAGAATTAAAAATCTTTCGCACGAACTGAGTCTGACTGTACATGGAGATATGGTCTCAGTTCATTACTAAAAAAAAAAGCGTTTAATAAATGGAGGGTCAAACTTGTTCTTGCACTTTTTAAGATAGTAGAATTCCTGGTAAGATCATTGGGCACATAAGAGTGCTTCTTTGTTTTATATTTATACTTATGCAAAATGTTTATCTTCACTTTTAGCTTGATGATGACCGAAGTTCGGTTGAAACGTCGAGTGTTTTTACCGTTAGTTTTTACTTCAAATTATTTTAAGAAACCTTTACTTAAAAGTATTAAACGTCAAATAGGCTGTGCTGTAGAATACACCACGCTTAATTTGGCAATGTTAGAGAATTTCCTTAGTGAAAAAAAAAAGCTCTCGGCTGTCTTTGTGTGTCAATACTCAATAACTTTAGAATCATTTAGTTGTTGTCAGGTTACGCCTTAATACTGAAATAAGGATCAAGAAGCCAAAACCAATCTAATGTTATGGCTTGGTTTTACAAGCTGTCAAACAAGATATTGACAAATTGCCCAACGCAATTTATTAATTTTTGGTCTAAAGATTAAATGACTTAGAGGAAGCATTGCACTTCGGTTGTCCCGTTGTGAGGTCTTCCTCGCTACTTGAAGTTACGTTTTCTGGTGTCTGCACAGTGACTAAAGGTCTGTATGTCATTTGAGTTATTATTATTTTTCAAGCAAAAAACCAAACTGGCAAAAAACATTCTATCAACACGACTTGTTTGGAAACTGGTGAACTACGAGAGCATGTTTTAACTTGTCCTCTTTCAGCTGATAGTACAAAAATTTGTTTTGTCAACCCTAATCGACATCAAGGGAACTCAGTTCGTCATTGTTTCGACCTCTGAGTTAAAAGGATGTAACATGAGCGAAGGGTTTATATACTTCATTGATAGCCAATTCTTGTCTCATTTTTTGGTCGGCAACTTAATAGATCTTCGCTTTAAGAGGTGTTTTGCAACCAGTCTCAAGAGACACAGATAACAATGATGTAATGTACAATTTCTGGTGGACGAACAAAAGGAGCAAATGAGAGATCTTTTTTTTTTTTTTGTCCACAAACATTGCGGTGATGACGTC
>NW_027179708.1:27500-50000 GCF_036669935.1 Montipora foliosa | reverse complement strand
CGACCTATCCTTACACCACGGAAACACAGAAAGCCGTAAAGATTTCGAACAAAAATTTATTTTTCAACTGGGCACACTCTATCCACGCGGAATCAATGAACGCCTGTCATTGCATTAATCTATTCACAAATTCACGTCATCCTATTTCTACCAATAACAAAGCTCCTCCGCACACATATAAACCTGCAACAACCAGATTTCCTCTATTTGCTCCGACGAAGGGCTAACGCTCGAAACGTCGGCTTTCCAAATCTTTCACCGTGGTTATTCGACCTTTATCTACTCGTTTGATAAAATCAATTTCTGCTTCAATCTCCCACCGACGCAGTACCACAGTTTCTTTAGAAACTAAACTTTTGCAGTAGGAAAAATCCTTTGCTCGATGAAGCACCTGAAGAGGAAACCGAAACATTATTATTATTATTATTATTATGTGATGGCGTTTACGCTCTGACAGATGTTATACCGCATTTAAACCAAAGGAGCGAGCCATAGCCAATGGCCAGAGGTCCTTTGTGTCATTCCTTCTTGTTTAGTTTTCCAGAACCTTTCTTAGGATCCTTGCTGTTCCTAACAAGGCTGTTTTCTGCAAGAGTCGTTTCTTGATAGCAATCCCTAGCTTCGTAAGCCATCCATTTAACCTTTTACTTACTCCTCCAAGTGCACCAACAACTATCGGTACGACTTCTATATGTCTGATCCCCCATATATTCTTAATTTCTCTCTTTGGCTCCTGGTACTTCTCCAGCTTTTCACCTTCCTTCTCATGCACCCTGTGGTCCCACGGTGACGCAATATCCACAATGATTACCTTATTATTTTCCTTTTCTACAACAACAATGTCTGTTTTTCTGGCTGCGATGATATGGTCGCACTGGATGGACATGTCCCACGAGATCTTAAGGACGGTGCCTACTAATTCAAAGGTATTTTTGCGCGGTTTACTGACTATGCGGGAAAAGCAGATCTTAACAAGTGTTATTGAAATCCAAAAAGAAAATTGGGGGTAACCAGCATTTTTCGAAGATAATTAATCAACAATATTTGTAAAAAGCTTTAAAATACAAAACAATGTATGGCGTTCTTTTCCAAATTCAAGCGTAATTATCTCTGAAAAATGCGTGGTTACCCCCAATTTTCTTTTTGGATACCAAGAACACTTGATAAGTTCTGCTTTCTCCACATAGTTTTGAACCGCGCAAAAATATCCCTGTATTAATAAGCACTGCCGATAGGAAATCCGAGTATCTCGAGATGCGCAGAACGTATGCGCAATAACAATTGTAGGCACCGTCCTTAAAACTATCGTTTTCCACAACCCTTTCTGGTTGGTGCTCATACCATTTCTCACTTCTGTCTATACCATACTTACAACAGAGTTTCCAGTGCACCAATCTGGCAATATTGTCATGCCTTCTCTTGTACTCTTTCTGCGCCAGTTTGTTACATTCACTAATAATGTGGTTTATTGTTTCAACCTTCTCCCCACACAATCTGCAAAGTGGGGAATCCACTGACTTGTCAATGTTGAACTTGACATAATTCGTTCTCAGTGCCTGTTCTTGGGCTGCAAAAATAAGTGCTTCAGTTCCGATTTTTAAATCACTTTTTCTTGTCCATTCCCACATCTTGTCTTTGTCAACTGTCTCCGGCATATTACGCAGGAATTGGCCATGCATCTTTTTCTCTTTCCATCTGTTCAAGCTAACATTTGAAATTTTAAAGGCTAAATTTCAGACCTGTCTTTCCTAATAAACACTAGAATATACTTTCATTACCTCATTACATATTACTTAAAAGCGGGCTACAGTTAATTGTTCTGTAAAATGTCGACGATCAATAACATGACCTCGAGCATGCGTTATTGTCCCATGCTGGACAGGTGACCATGTTTGTGAATTAACCTTACTTTGAACTTCTTCGTCTCGGGTTATATCTTCTATGGCAAATTTTCATTCAGCACAATTCCGCAAGTTTAAGAAAAAGCTAGTGAACGCGAATACGTTTTCTTGGAAGAAAATATAATTATAGCGGCTTTTATTCACAGAGGTCGAGATCCGTAACTTAATTATACTACTAATTTTTTTCCACTTAAATGGTTCGCACGAGGGCGAAGCGCAATGGCGTTACTGAATTTTCTGGAAAAAACAAAAAGGTGTCGCAGCTTTTATTTTGAAGTGCAAAACAAGGCTGATAAGATCTTTATTCTATGTATTAGAAATTATTTGGCGCGGGAAAGCATACGAGGTATAAGAAGTTCTCGGCTGCCTTTGGGTGTTGATAGTTAACTTCAGACACATTCAGTCGTTTGTTAGCTTACGCGTTGAGCCCAAAACCTATAATTGACTTAATTTAAAGTCTTGGTTTTACAAGTTGGCGAGCAGGGTATTGACAATTGCCCAAGACTGACGAGAACTGAAAGAGGTGTGTCCAAAGTTAGTAATTTAGCGTCTTAAAAGCATTGCACTTTATTTGCCCTGCTTTGAAAGTCTTTTCTCTAGTTGAAATTAAGTTTTGCAGCAATCAGTTTCCTGTTGCCGTATTGGTTGGTTTTTTGTTAAAAACGGCAACAAAGGGTTTCTTGTTTTTTAACCAAACGATAAATAAAATTTATTTTTTTTAACTTGAAATGACAACAAACTAAGAAGAACAGGATGACTGTTCGTGCAAACCTGTAACAGTTTGTATAGTGTCCCCAATCGTTGTCATCTCCTTCGCTTTTCTTCTCTTTAATCTCCTTTTGTTCTTTATTTTCGTACACCAAGACATTTTTTATTGTCATTTTAAATTTCAAACTTTAAGAAATGTTAAAAAATCCATAGTTGAGAAAATATGGTAACCCATCGATCATCGACCGTCTGACTGAGTGTCCATACGTCTGTTCGTACGTCCACTCCTCTGTGTATGCAAATGTGACCAGTATCGCGCTAGTTTATAGCATATATCTTTGATTCTGGTCATCCGTGTTGAGGTCAATTGACCCCTGTCAAATTAAGGTATCCGCTGACCAGCGTCACGTGATCATATCGCGGGCCCAAGTTTAGAGCTCATTGAGGTCAGCTGTTTTTTTTTTTTAATTTGACTGCTGACCAGGCACTGGTTTTCGATTGGATTGCAGGCTCAACTCGGGTTAATTAAAATAAACATAAACGAGGCTTCATTTGACAGTTGACGCGGCTACACGGCCATACTATGTCAACTATAGCTCTTTACAATCAACTATTTTCGTATTCAGGTGGAAAAGGGTTTGGAAAATGTTTTCTTTCTGCATTTATCGCTGGTTTCAATCCAGTTTTGCATATCATGATAGCTGTGCTTCACACTGGTGGCTACGCAGTTGTTCAAGTCAAGAATCAGAGGATATATAAGTGTTTATTTTTAATTTGTTTAGAGCTGCTTTTTCCGTGTATGGCAATTCTTGGCAAATCTTTAGAGGCTCTGATAAGGTTGCATGATGCCTGGAGGATCTATGACTAGAACAGAAACGAAAGGTGAGACAAAGAGAACGACAAACATAAAACAGAATACCACTAGTAGCTCAAACTTGTTGGAAGAAGTTAGTCCACAATTAAATTCTTTCCTTGGGCACTAAACCGTTTGTTATTTATACGGATGCGTGTTTTTAAAAAGTGGTTTAATCGTTTTTCTTTTGTTCAGGAATGAAACTCGAATTTTTATTCTCAACTGGAATGAAATAACAATTATCTGTACTTTTTGACATAAAGAAATAGTTGATTTGTTTGTTCATTTTTCTCTAAAATTCGAGCGAACAAGTGCTTTTTTAATCCTTTTGCCCAACTGTTTTTCGATCTGCCTCTACTGTAATGCCAGAAACGAATTACGTCTATTCTTTGTGGAAGCCTGTTCCAAAATAAGGGAAGAACAGTTGCTCCGCCGTTAGTGAAAGAGGCACCGTGACCACATGTACAAATTAAAGGAAGTCTTTTTTGTCGTTTTTCAATTCATCATTCCACAGGAGCCCCTTTTCATGCACAGCCTCATATGATATAACAAAATAATAATAATAATAATGCAACTAATGTGAGCTGTAACTGCGCATGCAACCTTAATATTAACAAAGCAATAAGCGAGAAGACCATCAAGAAAGTATGCTAGATGACCCTGGCTTATCAGCATTTTGTGTGTTTTACAATCGGTACAATATCATATTCACTAAGCAAAGTGTCTTGTTCATACAGTTTACAGGCGATTTCTGTCGCTGAAACGATGCATACTCGACTTAATTTTTGACGGTCGAAACACCCACGAAATATTTGCTTACTTTAAGACACCCTTAAAAGAATATTTTGTCAGGCACAAATTTTCTAAGGATTCCATTTACCTTCTAAGATAAGTTATTTTGACAATTTTCTCCTCTTTTACGAAATTTACGCGTTTTACCTCGGCAGGTGAATTAAGTGTAGCCTCCGCTCTTTCCGTGACGTTTTTCCTTCCTATTTCCACTTCTTTGCGATGACCTTCTAAATAGGGAGCTTAAAGGCCCGGTCAACATTTTCTTCAACATCCGTTCGATTTTGTTGAACACGGACGTTGAAACGTCTCCCCGCCCCCCCCCCCCCCCAACCCCTTTCAACTATGTTGCAACATGTTGAATTGAAGTTGAATCGAAGTTGAAACCGTTTTCCCGCTCCAGCAGTCAACATCGTTCAACAAAATCGAACGGATATTGAAGCAAACGTTGAAGTCGCGGGCCCGGATACAAAGCGGAGCGTGGTGTCATTCTATGGAAAATTCACCTGCGTACCTGAAAAAATGTACTTGAATGGCTTTGGGATTACCTATCACACCAAAATAGATTTAACTTGAGCGTGGGCTGTTCGACTCGTAATGGCTCCTTCTGTGCAATTTATATTAATGAAATTGCCAAAAAACTGGCCACGGATTTTTGCTGATTTTTTTTACTACTCCAGGAAGACACCATTCTCAACAAAAATATTAACCTGTGTAGCAAGCGTTCCTGTTCGAAAGAAGAGAACCCAAACGATTTTCTGCAAACTGGACGCTCGAAAGTTGGGGCAAGAGACTGAGGGAACGCTTTGCAAGAAGACCCCCCATTTTTGAAAAAACGCCCACCTTTTCTTGACAAGCGCTGATTGACGTCTTATCAACAAATTAGCCAATAACAGATAACCTTGTTAACACATGTTGACTTCCGTCAAAACAAACCGAGGCACCGAGGAGACACTGAGCGATGAATGCAGAATTTGTCAATGTGATTTTAAAGTTAAATTTGTAACGGCAGCCTCTCAGCCGGGTAAGAATGGTTATATTTCTTCCGAGAATTTGTTTGAACCATCGAAAATAACAGCCAATTTTAAAAACGTGTAAGCAATCCGTGAGCTCGTAAAATGAGAAATTTTGGAACGTAACTCGTACAGAGTTCGATGGGTAGTAAGGCTAGCTTGATAATCCACAGTACGTTTTTGGTCAAATCATCACGAAATCGTAGATGAAATAGCAGGTAAAAATACTCAAAAAAATCACATGAGTGTGCAAAGGAGCCGCTTTCTTCTCAGAATAAAAGAAGATTTGACAGGGGAGCTGCGTAGTTGTCTTCATCTTGTCTCAATTCATGATATAGGGCTCAAGCTTACATTCGGCAAGTTAAGCAAAAAATTTGACGACTACAATACAGGATAGTTAGTAGAGAGTTCCCCTCTACTAACTATGAATACAATCTATTTCCTTGATCCTGAAACAGATATGGATTTTGATCGTTCGTAGGCATTTTATTAATTCATCCTGCGTAAATATAAAGTATCTATTTCAAGCGAACGAAAAGCTTACTTCAATCCAGTCCAAACTTTGCGTCGACAATAAGCGCTGCCAAAGTTTTGGTAAATCACGAATCTTTTGCTTTTAGTGAATTATGGAAACGCTTTTCCATAGCGGCTTCAGCTGACGCGTAAATAATGTTGAATTTTCCTTGATGGATATCGTCAAAGCAGTCCAGACTTTCGTTTAAACCACAGGCTGTCAGAATTTCACAGAATTTACCTCAACCACTTACTTGATCGCGTATGACGCTTTGTAATGGAAATCATGATGATACTCGAGAAGCCTGTTCTTCGTTTTCTTTTATTTCGAACTCCGCAAATCATGAAAAACATCTGAAAATTTAAGGTGGCTCAAAACAGTCTCAACGCTTCCAAGTAACGCTCTAATTGGAAGGATCAGCGCTACGACGCTGTATCATGTATTTGCAATATTGTGGTACCAAATGAAACACGGATTATTGCTGAACAAGATGCAGTCATTTTTGTGACATAACACGCCACCTTGGCAACGGGGAAGCCCCGTAAAAACATCCTTTATTTTGTCTTTAGTTGCGTATATCTCAAAAATGAACTAGGTGACCCCCATTTTTTATTTCTGAAACGTAATCAGAAGGGCAAGATGAAACGTTCTGCAAAGTTAATCTGTCTAGTGGATTCAGAGCCACCTTAAAAAAATCACAGAATTAAGGTGGCTCTGAATCCGCCAGACAGAACTTTTTTAAACTTTGCAGAAAGTTTTATCTTGTCCTTCTGATTACTTTTCAGGGTGTTTTTACAGGGCTTCCCCATTGCCACGGTGTCAATCATTGTGACTGTGCCGCACCAATCAGAAGCCCCCGTTCCTGGACGAACGGGTTTTTCAAAAATAGGGGGTCTTCTTGCAAGCTTTCCCTCAGTCTCTTGCCCCAACTTTCGCGCGGCCAGTTTGCAGAAAATCGTTTGGCAGCTATTCTTTCGAACAGATACGCTTGTTACGCATGCTACAAATATATGAAATAAAAAATGGGGGTCACCGTACTCGTCCAGGACTGAGAAAATAACCATTCCTTGACGGATTAAGCTTGGCGCCAATGAAAATCCGCCATTTTATCAATGTGCCCGCTCTACTGCGCACGTTAGAGGTGTTTTTAAGTAAACTTTATACTTCTTACGGTCAGCTACCATATCTCACAAAAGCCAAACTACAAAAAAACTCGGAAGAACCTTAACTGATGCGACGAAATATTAGTCAGAGTATCATTTTCACAATCCAAAAATTCAGCCTGAATTTGTCCCTCGTTAAGTCCACAGGGAGAGCTCATGAAAGTAAACAAATGTCAGGCCTTCCTCATTCTTCACAATGAGGAAACACATGCACAATGGTGGAATGGCGTAAGAACACCAAAGCGGTGCGCAGATCAGAAGCAAAAACCTGCCGGTTGTAGATTCCATCATGAAGACCCTAAAGGGAAGAAGGCCATTGCCGCGTACTCTATCCCGCAGAATTCAGTAAAAGAATGTCAACTTCTGACTTTTCCCGACTGAATATCATACGACCATACGACAGTATTTTTGGGGCGCAGGGGACTGGCAGCTTTTTGGAATGAGGGGGTCAAAGGAAAAGAATAATGGGCATAGAAGAAATAGTATTTTGTGCTTGTTAACGAGAGCGTGATACATTCCATGTGTATTTGTGTGTGTGTGGGTGCACCATGGCCAGGGGCTGTTCTTGATAAAGGTCGTAGAAGGATCTTGTATTTCGGAGTTGTAGCAATTGTGGTGTTGTTCGACCGTCTTATAAAAAGTAGAAAAAATATAAATATTAGCCCTAGTACCTCATTATACAGTTAACTTAAACGTTTGCCAGTCTGAGGAAACTCGAGCCAAAAAATTGGAATTCGAGAGGTATCAATTAAACTGTCACCAAGAATTGAACGCAAATTTGTCGAACTGAAAAATTAAAGAAAAATAGTAAAACTTCCAGCCTCTCAGACAGTATTCTAAATATCTAAAAATATACTCTTGATATTTTGTATCTAAATTGAATTATTTAATCGAAACAACCCCATTCTTCTGGCTCGAAGTCACCTTGGATAAATTTTAGGTAAAACCCTTTGCTCGATCAAGCACATGAAGAGGAAACCGAAACATTATTATTATTATTATTATTATTATTATTATTATTATTATTATTATTTAGTATAAATACACAGGTGGTTATTGGTGATTATACAAAATCGCGCGCTCTCATTGGCTCGCTATCTCGGATCGATTATCAGCCGATAATCACCTCGACGGACAAAATGGTTGCCAGTAGTCGTTTTGCCACTGTACGTGAAGATGATTTTGCGTTGTTTTTTTTTTTTTTTTCTTCTCTTTTTTGAAATAATCAACCTGTGTATTTATACCAAAACAATTATTCGCCTCAGGCTCACTGATTATCGGTGACTATTGACCTCGACCTCGTCTCGGTGAATATTCACCGATAATCACTTCGCCTTCGGCGTACAATTGTCAAATATTACTGACGACACAAGAAGCGGCAAGCACAATTACAAGGCAAATTATGTGTTAAAATTTATTGATGCACTTTCGTTTTGACATGAAGTTAGGCAAACGTTTAAGACAAGTGTGGGTTAAAGACAAAAACATTCTCCTTGCAGCTGGAGAGGAAGTCATCAACAAATAATTATAAATTTAAACACAGCTTCTATTTTATCTGTTAAGGTGAAAGAGCACAATATTTTAGTCAGTTCCTCACTTGACAATTCGCTTTAGCAGTTTTTTCGAACCGACTTTTCTTCTCAAGTCTTTTTCAGGAAAAATAGTTTTCTCTTCTTTGTGCGAGCTAGTTGTTTTGATAATGTACAGATGTTATTTGAAATTTTAAAGGCTAAATTTCAGACCCGTCTTTTTTAATAAAGACCAGAATGTACTTTCATTATCTCATTACATATTACTTGAAAGCAGGAAACAGTTAATTTAGAATGTACTTTAAGTACCTCATTACATAATACTTGAAAGCGGGAAACAGTTAGTTCTTTTGTAAAATGCCAACGATCAATAACATGACCTCGAGTAGGCGTTATTGTCCCATGCTGGACAGGTGACCAAATTTGTGAATTAACCTTACTTTAAACTTCTTCCTCTCGGGTTCTATCTTCTATAGCAAATTTTTCATTCAGCACAATTACGCAAGTTTAAGAAAAAGTTAGTAAACACGAATACGTTTTCTTGGAAGAAAATATATATCGGCTTTTATTCATAGAGGTCGAGTTCCGTAACTTAACTTCCACTTGTAATTTTTTTCACTTAAATTGTTCGCGCGAGGGCGAAGCATAATGACGTTATTGAATTTAATGGAAAAAATAAAAAAGAGTCGTAACTTGCACTTTGGAGTGTAAAACAAGGTTGATAACATCTTTATTACGTCTATTAGAAATTAATTAGCGCGGGAAAGCATAACATAAAGTCAAAAAGGCTGTGTTGTACACTTAATTTGCTAATGATAGAGCTCTTACTAGGTATAATAAGCTCTCGTCTGCCTTTGGGCCTTGATAGTTCTCTTCAGACTCATTCAGTCGTTTCAGTCGTTAGCCTACGCATTGAACCTAAACTTGATTTAATGTTAAGTCTTGGTTTTACAAGTTGCTAAGCAAGGTATAGACAAATTGCCCAAGACAAAAACTGAAAGAGGTATGTCCAAGGTTAGTAATTTAGCGTCTTTCGCGCATTGTACCTTATTTGCCCTGCTTTGAAAGTCTTTTCTCCAGTTTAAATGATTTTTTTGCAGCAACCGGTTTCCTGTTGCCATATTAGCTGGTTTTTGTTAAAAACGGCAACAAAAGGTTGGTATAAGTTTAAGTTTAATGAAGCTTCTTACCAATGTACAAAAGAAAATATATATACAAAAGTACAATAGGTAAAGGAAAGCAATAGGAGGAAACTGAATTCCCATATAAAAACTGCTCTCCAAAAACAAGTTAAACAAGTTAAAACAATTAAGAATAGTATATCTGATATAGAATTTCCCAATGTGTACGAAATATAAAAGACCTATCTATTTACAAAGATAATTAAGTAGTAAAGTTTTAAACGAGCTTAAGCTGGAAGGAGACATAACTGAGTTAGGTAAAGAGTTCCAGTCATTAACGTAACGGCTAAAAAATGAAAATTTAAAATAGTTTTTCCTTGCTGCTTTAGGCCTAATATTAAAGTCATGGTTACTTCTAGTTCTTGTTGGGCCAGTCAGATCCACATATGCAGTATATAGTCAATATCAGAATAGCCATGAATTATCTTGTAAAGCTGAAGCAAGCAGAGGTATTTCCTTCGAAGCTCCAATGATGACCAGTTTAGTTCAATGAACCTTTCAGAGTAAGGTTTATCAGATCCAGATATCAATCGAGTAGCACGACGCTGGATGGATTCAATACTGTGTATGTGTTTAACCAAATAAGGGTTCCACACTATGCAGGCATATTCCAAAATAGGACGAACTAAAGCATTAAAAGCTGTTTTAATTGCCTCAAGATCTTTGGGTCCAAATGTTCTCCTTATTAGACCCAACACTCGATTTGCCTTACCAACAATGTCATTAATATGAGCGTCCCACCTTAAAGAAGATTTAATCCAAATACCCAGATGCTTATGTTTATCTACAGCCGATAGATTATTCTCATTTATCACATACTGATGAACTAAAGGACATTTAGACTTGGTAACATGTAGGGCCTTACACTTTTCGGGATTCAGCGTGACAGGTCACCCTGAAACTCAACACGATCATCTACAAATGCGATGTTACGATAAAGTACACAGTCATCAGCAAAAAGCTCTGTACTACAGCTTACATTTAGGGGGAAGTCATTTATATACAGCAGGAAAAGAAGTGGCCCTAATATACTCCCTTGACGGACACCAAATATATCACTTCATTTACCTTCTTGTTTTTTAACTAACGGTAAATAAAATTTAAACTAACTTGAAATGAGAATAAAACTAAAAAAAAACAGAATGACTATATTCGTGGAAAGCTGTAACAGTTTGTCCAGTTTCCCCAATGGTTCACATCTCCTTCGCTTTTCTTCTCTTAATCTCCTTTTGTTCTTTATTTTCGTACTCTAAGGCATTTTTAACTGACATTTCAAAATTTCAAACTTTAAGAAATGTCAAAATTTTCTCATTCGTTGTGCGCTTTATTCTTGTATTCTAAAACCTTATTGTCGTTGCTCGGATTTTTATGCAAATATTTTAGTCTCTTATTATTTCAAAAATGTTGTTGGTCAAATCCGTTCTCAGGTTGAATCCGTTTTTACCTTATAGGTTAAATTCGTGATCTGCATTTTACGTAGGTTGAATATGCACTCTACCATGATAGGATTGAAAACACCAATACCTTCCCTCAAGCTCTGTCTTACGCATCTCAACACATCTTCTTAATGTTTCATATATATCATCTTATCGGCTTCTGCATTCATAGACTGATCGATTTAGTGTCAACATTACAACAAAGTTAGGGAACAAAGAACTGTACTGTGTACTTACCGGTTATCGAGCTCCGGCCTTCCAGATCTATAGTCCTGTGTCTTCATCACTACACTACGACGACAAACATGCGCAACCCAACACAGTTCTTTTCATAAATTACTTTTGTATGGTAAGCCAATTGATATCTACGTCTAAAAACCAAACCTAATTCTAACCTGACCCTAATTTTTCTCTAAGCTTAATTTAGGCTTCAAAAAAGTTACTTCAATCTATCTAAGTGCGTATTCAACCTAGGTAAAATGAAGATCACCAAGTTAACCTAAGTTAAAAAGGATTCAACCTGAGAACGGATTTTACCGGCAACATATATGTGGAATTTTATGATCTTGAACTTGGACTTGAACATTTAAAGGACTCGACAAATAAAAAATGTAGTCTATATGTATCAAATTATTGGCACATATCGTTTGAAGAAAAGAGCCAAGTTTGTCGAAACCTATACATAGTCAAAACATTTCAATTTCCGCTATTTAACGAACGTGTAACAGGTATAGATTATTTTCGGTCTTTCAGTTAACGTAGAACAGCATTGAAGTATTGAAGTATTTTGGGGTAGATTATAAAGAACCTACAAGGAAAAAGGTAAGCAAAAGTCAACGATTTTGTGTGCGCTTTTACAAGACATTTAGCAAACTAACTCGGAAAACAACCCAGAAATGTGTGCATGGGGTTGAAACGTTGTCTTCTCAAAGATAGCGTCCACTTGTGGATCAATATTCAGACTCATCAACTCAAGCCTTTGTGCTCGATGTCAATGCGCCACTTAGAGGCCGCTTTTATTGGTTCTATTCTGTGTCACTTCATTTTCAGCTGCTTTATCAAACAATCATAATAAAATACATTTTAGCACGGAATGTTACTAATACGAAGTGTATTCGTTCATTGCTTTAAAGCGAGATTGCGTGTATATGAATAATCACGATGTTTTCGTGCAAATTGGGACAAAAAAATATTGTAAGTTTTCTAAAAGCCAACTAAACTGCACAAGCCCAGAGGTCTTAAATTTATCAGTGTTTAATTTTTTCAAATTGTACGAAAAAAAAATTGTGGCTACTTATTGATATTAAATAAAAGAAAAGTTATGATAATTGTGCAGGGGACTCACATTTGATTGGTTATCTGTGATTATTGGCCAATCAGAATGCTTAGTTTGTTACCTTCGATTTTCTTACCGAATTACCTCTTTCCTCTTTTTTGTATTGCGTTACCTAACAACCGCATTTCTCTTAGCCGATCACAAACTATCCTAATGTTCTAATCGTCGTTTTCTTTCTTCACGTAGATGGCCAATGATTCTCATCACCAAAACAGAACAGTTACTCCAAATTTCGAGCACTTTTCTTCATCCGAGTGCATTGCCTGGCTGACAGTACTTAACATCGAAGCTGTTGCTATAGTGACCATGAATGCCCTTACAATCATTATTTACCTGAAAGAGCAAATCCTTCGCAAGCGTAGCATGTACCTGGTGATCAGCCTGGCGGTTGCAGACATGTTTGTTGCATACATCTTGATCACTGAGAGTTTGTTATTGGGCTTCAATTGTAACTTGTGGACGATAAACCTGTTCAGGAGCTTTGACATCATCACATGTTTTGCAAGTTTGGCGCATTTCTTTACAGCAGCCTCTGTAGCAAACCTTGCTGCTATTTCTTTGGAGAGGATGCACGCAACTTTTCGTCCATTCAAGCATCGCCTCCTGAAAAAGAAGATATTTGGAGCAGCTGTTGCGGGTGTTTGGTTTACAGCTGCCCTGTCTACAGCTATCACTTGTTCAAAACGTTTCGTGGGCCGCTCAGATATCACTACTATTTTTCAAGGGCAAGCATCATACCTCGCGCTGCGAGACGAATTAATTAAACTGTCACCAAGAATTGAACGCAAATTTGTGGAACTGAAAAATTAAAGAAAAATAGTAAAACTTCCAGCCTGTCAGGCAGTATTCTAAATATCTAAAAATATACTCTTGTTATTTTGTATCTAAATTGAATTATTTAATCGAAACAACCGCATTCTTCTGGCTCGAAGTCACCTTGGATAAATTTTAGGTAAAACCCTTTGCTCGATCAAGCACATGAAGAGGAAACCGAAACATTATTATTATTATTATTATTGTTATTATTATTATTTAGTATAAATACACAGGTGATTATTGGTGATTATACAAAATCGCGCGCTCAGTGATTAGGCTCAGGCTCAGTGATTATTGGTGAATATTCACCGATAATCACTTCACCCTCGGCCAATAATTGTCATTTAGTATAAATACACAGGTGATTATACAAAATCGCGCGCTCTCATTGGCTCGCTATCTCGGATTATGGGCCGATAATCACCTCGACCGAGAAAATGGCTGCCAGTAGTCGTTTTGCCACTGTAAGTTGAAGATGATTTCCCGTTGAAAGGTTTTTTTTTTTTCTTTTTTGAAATAATCACCTGTGTATTTATACTAAAACGATTATTCGCCTCAGGCTCAGTGATTATCGGTGAATATTCACCTCGACTTCGTCTCGGTGAATATTTACCGATAATCACTGAGCCTGAGGCGAATAATTGTTACATATTACTGACGACATTAGAAGCGGCAAGCACAATTATAAGGCAAATTATGTGTTAAAATTTATTGATGCACTTTCGTTTTGACATGAGGTTAGGCAAACGTTTAAGACAAGTGTGGGTTAAACACACAACATTCTCCTTGCAGCTGGAGAGGAAGTCATCAAGAAATATTAATTTAAACACAGCTTCTATTTTGTCTGTTAAGGTGAAATAGCACAATATTTTAGTCAGTTCCTCGCTTCACAATTCACTTTAGCGTTCTTTTCGAAGCGACTTCAATTCTCACAGGACTTTTTCAGGAAAAAATAGTTTTCTCTTCTTTGTGGGAGCTACTGTAGTTGTCTTGATAATGTACCGATGACATTTGAAATTTTAAAGGCTAAATTTCAGACCCGTCTTTTTTAATTAACACTAGAATGTACTTTCATTACCTCATTACATATTACTTGAAAGCGGGAAACAGTTCGTTCTTTTGTAAAATGCCGACGATCAATAACATGACCTTGAGCAGACGTTATTGTCCCATGCTGGACAGGTGACCAAATTTGTGAATTAACCTTACTTTAAACTTCTTCCTCTCGGGTTATATCTTCTATAGCAAATTTCCATTCAGGGCAATTACGCAAGTTTAAGAAACAGCTAGTAAACTCGAATACGTTTTCTTGGAAGAAAATATATATCGGCTTTTATTCACAGAGGTCGGGGTCCGTAACTTAATTTACACTACTAATTTTTTCCACTTAAATGGTTCGCGTGAGGGCGAGGCACAATGACGTCACTGAAGTTCATTGAAAAATAAAAAGGTGTCGTAGCTTGCACTTTGGAGTGTAAGACAAGGTTGATGACAAATTGCCCAAGACGAAACCTGAAAGAGGTGTGTCCAAGGTTAGTAATTTAGCGTCTTAAAAGCAAGCATTGTACTTTATTTGCCCTGCTTTGAAATTCTTTTCAACAGTTGAAATTAATAGGTTTCGCAGCAACCGGTTTCCTGTTATCATATTGGCTGGTTTTTGTTAAAAACGGGAACAAAAGTCTGCTATATTACTTCATTTACCTTCTTGATTTTGAACAAACGGTAAACAAAATTTAAACTTAATTGAAATGACAATAAAACTAAGAAAAACAGGATGACTATATTCGTGCAAAGCTGTAACAGTTTGTCTATTTTCCCTATTCGTTGTCTTCTCCTTCGTTTTTCTTCTCTTTCATCTCCTTTTATTCTTTATTTTCGTCGGTACTCTAAGGCATTTTTTATTGACATTTCAAATTTCAAACTTTAAGAAATGTTAAATTTTTTTTCATTCGCTTTTCGTAACTTAATTTGCGCTTTATTCTCGTATTCTAAAACCTTATTGTCTTTGGTCGGATTTTTAAGCCAATACTTTAGTGTGTTATTGTTTTAAAATTGTATATATGTTGTCGGTCAAATCCGTTTTCACGTTGAATCCGTTTTAATTTTTACCTTATAGGTTAAATTCGTGATTCGTATTTTACCTAGGTTGAATATGCACTCTACCTTGTTAGGATTGAAAACACCAATACCTTCCCTCAAGCTCTGTCTTACGTATCTCAAAACACCTTCTTAATGTTTCATATTATATCATCTTATCACCTTCTGCATTCATACCCCTATCGATTTAGTGTCAACATTACAACAAAGTTAGGGAGCAAAGAACTGTACTGTGCACTTACCGTTGATCGCGCTCGGACCTTCCAGATCTGTAGTCCTGTGTCTTCACCACTACATTACGACGACGAACATGCGCGACCCAACACAGTTCTTTTCATAAATCACTTTTGTATAATAAGTCAATTGATATCTAGGCTTAATTTAGGCTTCAAAACAGCTTCTTTAATCTATCTGAGTGCGTATTCAAACTGGGGAAAATGAAGATCACCAATTTAACCTACAATTGTAGGTTAAAACGGATTCAACCTGAGAACGGATTTTACCGGCAACATATATGCGGAATTTTATGATCTTGAACTTGGACTTGAACATTTAAAAGACTCGACAAATAAAAAGTGTAGTGTATATGTATCAAATTATTGGCACATACCGTTTGAAGAAAAGAGCCAAGTTTCGAAACCTATACATAGTCAAAACATTTCAATTTCCGCTATTTAACAAATGTGTAACAGGTATAGATTATTTTCGGTCTTTCAGTTAACGTAGAACAGCATTGAAGTATTGAAGTATTTTGGGGTAGATTATAAAGAACCTACAAGGAAAAAGGTAAGAAAAAGTCAACGATTTTGTGTACGCTTTTACAAGACATTTAGCAAACTAACTCGGGAAACAGCCCAGAAATGTGTGCATGGGGTTGAAACATAGAGTGTTTCCCCAACATTGTCTTCTCAAAGATAGCATCCGCTTGTGGATCAATATTCAGACTCATCAACTCGGGCTTTTGTGCTCGATGTCAATGCGCCACTTAGAGGCGGCTTTTATTGGTTCTATTCTGTGTCACTTCATTTTCAGCTGCTTTATCAAACGATCATGATAAAATACATTTTAGCACGGAATGTTACTGATACGAAGTGCTTTCGTTCATTGCTTTAAAGCGAGATTGCGTGTATATGAATAATCACGATGTTTTCGTGCAAATTGGGACAAAAAAATATTGTAAGGTTTCTTAAAGCCAACTAAACTGCACGAACCCAGAGGTCTTAAATTTATCAGTGTTTAATTTTTTGAAATTGTACGAAAAAAAATTGTGGTTACTTATTGATATTAAATAAAAGAAAAGTTATGATAATTGTGCAGGGGACTCACATTTGATTGGTTATCTGTGATTATTGGCCAATCAGAATGCTTAGTTTGTTACCTTCGACTTTCTTACCGAATTACCTCTTTCCTCTTTTTTGTATTGCGTTACCTAACAACCGCATTTCTCTTAGCCGATCACAAACTATCCTAATGTTCTAATCGTCGTTTTCTTTCTTCACGTAGATGGCCAATGATTCTCATCACCAAAACAGAACACTTCCTCCAAATTTTGAGCCCATTTCTTCATCCGAGTGCATCGCCTGGCTGACAATATTTAACATCGAAGCTGTTGCTATAGTGACCATGAATGCCCTTACAATCATTATTTTCCTGAAAGAGCCAATCCTTCACAAGCGTACCTCGTACCTGGTGATCAGCCTGGCGGTTGCAGACATGTTTGTTGCATACATCTTGATCACTGAGAGTTTGTTATTGGGCTTCAATTGTAACTTGTGGACGATAAACCTGTTCAGGAGCTTTGACATCATCACATGTTTTGCAAGTTTGGCGCATTTCTTTACAGCAGCCTCTGTAGCAAACCTTGCTGCTATTTCTTTGGAGAGGATGCACGCAACTTTTCGTCCATTCAAGCATCGCCTCCTGAAAAAGAAGATATTTGGAGCAGCTGTTGCGGGTGTTTGGTTTACAGCTGCCCTGTCTACAGCTATCACTTGTTCAAAACGTTTCGTGGGCCGCTCAGATATCACTACTATTTTTCAAGGGCAAGCATCATACCTCGCGCTGCTATTGTGTTGCCTTTTGATCATCGTTGTTTCTTACACGTCCATCGCGACTAAATTTAACTGTGGAACGCATCCTCAGCATCATGGTGCAATCAGAAGAGAAAGAAAACTGACCAAGACATTGTTCATTGTAACAATTGTATCGTTAATACTAGTGATGCCATTTCCATTTTTCGTGTTTCTTTCTTCTGTTACTTCAAGCGAAATGTTTGAAATCATTTCTCATGAAACACGGAAGCATTTAGTTTATTCCTTAGAGTGCTTATTTTACGGAAACTCTCTTATAAATCCATTGTTATATGCATTTAAAATGCCAGAGTTCAAAAGATCTCTTTTTTTATTATTGCGTTGTAGATCTCGCTCGGAGCCAGTTCAGGGTTTTCCGCTTAAATGACATTTAAAGTTGTGAGAATTCACTCAGTTAACTGGTGAATATGGGTTTAAAAATATATTAAGGCCCCTGGCAAAACTTAGTCTAAGAGAAACAATAATACAATACATACATACTTTCAGGGTTAATGAAACACAACGAAACGACAGAACAGAACAAAAAGAACTGTTGAGAATCCCAACTGGCTAGAGGCAAACCAGTGGGCTATTTACAAGTGCAGCTGGAAAGTTTAACCAGGGACTACCAGGATCAAATTCAACGAGTGGTCAGAGCGGGTCGTGAACCCGGGATCTCCGGATCTCAAAGCAAGCGCTCTAACCACTGGACCACAAATAGCTATGAGGGCAAGCTGCTGGAAGCTAAGAGCTTGAGATTGAATACGCAGTCAGATGGATTAAAGAAACTCTTTTGGAGCCTAACTTAAGCCTAGAGAAAAATTAGGGTCAGGTTAGGATTAGTTTTGGTTGTTGTACATAGATATTAAATTGACCAATCATAGAAAAGTAAAAAATAAAAAGATCTTTGCTGGGTTGAGCATGTTCGTCGTTGTAGTCATTGTAGTGTAGTGGTGAAGACAGGACTACAAATCTGGAGGGTGCGAGTTCGAGAACCGGTAAGTGCAAAGTACACTTCTTTGTTCTCGTAGTATGTTCTACGGTTGAGACTCAATTAATAGGTATATGAATACAGAAACCGATAAGATGATAACAAAGATTAAGAAGATGTGTAAAACAGAGCTTGAGGATTCCCAAGTCTCCTTTTTGGAGGAGGTTTAAGATAGGTTGAGTGGATAATTCAACCAAGTTAAAATGCGGATCACGAATTTAACCTAGGTTAAAACGGATTCAACCTGAGAACGGATTTTACTTGCAACATAGACACTGTCATCACTACGCTTGCCAATGGCACCATAAACGGTCCAACACAAAGCTTCCCTTCAGCAGTAGTATACCAAGTGGGGTTCTGCAGCGGGTGGAACTGTTGAGCCCTGAAGCTCCACAACCGTAATCCCTAACCCTAAACCCTAGCAACTGGCACAAGGCGTGCATAAATTAGGGCAAGTTGGGGAATGGCGCAACACAGCGTAACCCTAACACGTGTGACAACACGTGCATCCCATGTCGCATAAATTAGGGTTTTGGTTGATTAGATGCAAGTCACGTCTATACACGAGATGAGAAGGCGAAGGGTGTGCATATGTTAGGGGCAAGTTTGAATATGTACCCTTACAAGGACCTATTCATCTTTGCTCGGAGTCACAAGGAGTTGCTCTGTTGTTGTCAGTTGCTCCCCCTACAACATACATGGGCCTGTTCAGATTTGCTCGGAGAAAAGGTACCCTACAATCCCACTCAAAATGTACTAATCGGGACTGTTTACAAAGTCAAAACATCCAAGCTGGAAAATATTGTAAAAGCAGGTCAAATGTGTTGAACAAACTCTTGTCTACTAGATTGCGCAAAGTGGTAACTCCTACGCCTGCATATAAAAAAAAAAAACAATTTACACAACTCCTTATAGGCATAAAGGTAAAAACGAATGCGCCAAACCAAAGGAACAACAAATAACTGGCCTCGCCTCAGCGCTGGAGGATGACTCTCGTAACTTTCAATTAATGTAAAATTGTGGAAATAAAAATTGGCGGCAAAACCCGGTTTGAGAATTTACTAAAACAATTATGCCATTCGCCCTTGTTGGATATGAAGTGATTACAACCAACTCGCGCTACGCGCTCGTTGGTTATTTTATCACTTCATATCCACTTCGGGCTCATGGAATAATTGTTATATAGAAACACGAGTGAAAGTTTGGGAGAACAAGAAATGCTGTGGGAACACGAGCCGCAGGCGAGTGTTTCCTCAGCTTTTTCGAGTTCTCCCAAACTTTCATGTTATTTCTTTTGTAAAATGCCAACGATCAATAACATGACCTCGTGGAGGCGTTATTGTCCCAAGCTGGACAGAAGAAGCGACTAGGACAATTATAAGGCAAATTATGTGTTGAAACCTTTAATTAAGACAAGTGCTCTTAACAATGGGTTAAACACATGCATCTGGAGAGGAAGTCATCAACGAATGTTAATTTAAACACTGCAGACTGTGCTTCTATTCTGTTACTTAAGGTGAAACAGCAGAATACAATATTTTATTTATTTTTCTTTGGATCTTAGTTTGTTGCTCATTTCTTCACATTTCACTTAGCAATTTTTTGGAAGCGACTTCACTTCTCAAGTCTTTTTCAGGAAAAATAATTTTCTCCTGTTTGCGTGAGCTAGTTTTTGACAGTCCTGGCAATGTACTGATCAAGTTTTAAGGCTAAATGTCAGACCAGTCTTTTTAAATAAACACTAGAATACACTTACATTACCTCATTACATATTACTTAAAAGCAGGAACTGTTATTTCTTTTGTAAAAAGCCAACGATCAATAACATGACCTCGCGGAGGCGTTATTGTCTCACGCTGGACAGGTGACCATGTTTGTGAATAACCTTACTTTAAACTTCCATCTTCTACAGCAAATTTTCATTCGGCGCAATTACGCAAGTTTAAGAAACAGCTAGTAAACTTGAATACGTTTTCTTGGAAGAAAATATATATCGGCTTTTATTCACAGAAGTCGAGGTCCGTAACTTAACTTACACTACTACTTTTTTCCACTTAAATGGTTCACGTGAGGGCGAAGCACAATTACCGGCACTGAATTTACTGGAAAAAATAAAAAGGTGTCGTAGCTTGCACTTTGGAGTGTAAGACAAGGTTGATGACAAATTGCCCAAGACAAAAACTGAAAGAGTTGTGTCCAAGGTTAGTAATTCAGCGTCTTAAAAGCATTGCACTTTATTTGCCTGCTTTGAAAGGCTCTTTAACAGTTGAAATTAATGAGTTTTGCAGCAACCGGTTTCTTGTTATCATATTGGCTGTTTTTTTGTTAAAAACGGGAACAAAAGTCTGCTATATTACTTCATTTACCTTCTTGTTTTTGAACAAACGGTAAATAAAATTTAAACTAACTTGAAATGAGAATAAAACTAAGAAAAACAGAATGACTATTCGTGCGAAGCTGTAACAGTTTGTATTCGTCCCCAATCCTTGTCATCTCCTTTGCTTTTCTTCTCTTTTGCTTTCGTTCTCTAAGGCCTTTTTTATTGTCATCTCAAATTTCAACCTTTAAAAAATGTTAAAATTTTCTCATTCGCTTTTCGTATCTTAATTTGCGCTTAATTGTTGTATTCTAAGACCTAATTGTCGTTGGTCGGATTTTGAAGCAAAGATTTTAGTGTCTTATTGTATATGTTGTCGGTCAAATCCGTTCTCAGGTTGAATCCACCTTATCGGTTTCTGCCTTCATTTTGTCTCAACATCCATTTAGTCTCGACATTACAACAAAGTTTGGGAACATGGAACTGTACTGTGCACTTAACCGATGATCGAGCTCGAACCTTCCAGATCTATGGTCCTATGTCTTCACCTCTACACTACGACGACGAACATGCAAAACCCAACACAGTTATTTTCATTAATTACTTTTGTATAATAAGTCAATTGATATTTATGTATAAAAACCAAAACTAATTCTAACCTGACCCTAATTTTTCTTCAGGCTTAATTTAGGCTTCAAACAAGTTTCTTCAATCTATCTGAGTGCGTAATCAACCTAGGCAAAATGAGGATCACCAATTTAACCTAGGTTAAAACGGGTTCAACCTGACAACGGATTTTACCGGCAACATATAAGGGGAATTTTCTGATCTTGAACTTGGACTTGAACATTTAAAGGACTCGACAAATAAAAAGTGTAGTGTGGATGTATCAAATTATTGGCACATATCATTTGAAGAAAAGAGCCAAGTTTCGAAACCTATAAATAGCCAAAACATTTCGATTTCCGCTATGTAACAAACGTGTAACAGGTACAAATTACTTTCGATCTCTCAGTTAAAGGGACGTATAACAGCATGGAAGTATTTTGGGTAGATTATAAAGAACCTTTAAGAAAAAAGTAAACAAAATTCAATGATTTTGTGTGTCCTTTTACAAGACAATTAACAGGCGATCTCGGAAAACAACCCAGAAATGTGTGCATAGTGTTGAAAAATAGGCTGTTTCTCCAACATTGTCTTCTCAAAGATAGCGTCCACTTGTGGATCCATATTTAAACTCATATCGGGCGTTTGTGCTCGACGTCGGTGAGCCACTTAGAGGCCGCTTTTGTTGGTTCTTTGTTACTTCATTTTCAGCTTCTTTATGAAACGATCATGATGAAATACATTTGAGCACGGAATGTTTGTAATACGAAGTGCATTCGTTCATCATTTCAAAGGGAGATTGTGTGTATACGAATAATCACGATGTCTTCGTGCAATTTGGGACAAAAAAAACTTATAAGGTTTTTAAAAACCAACTAAACTGCACGAGCCCAGAGGTCTTATATTTACCAGTGTTTATTTTTTCAAAATGTACAAAAACAGAACTTACATTTGATTGACTATCTGTGATCATTAGCCAATCATAATGCTTGGTTTCTTACCTTTATTTTTTTTTTTACTGAATTACCTATTTCCTCTCTTTTGTATTGCGTAACCTAAAACTGCATTTCTCTTAGCCAATCACAAACTATCCTAGTGTTTTAATTGTCGTTTTCTTACTTCACGTAGATGGCCAATGACCAAAACGGGACAGTTACTCCAACTTTGGAGCCCTGCTCTTT
>NW_027179708.1:17500-22500 GCF_036669935.1 Montipora foliosa | reverse complement strand
AATTTTGCTGCGATGTATTCCGTTGATTTTGTTTCGGTTTACGATACAGAGGAGTCTAACATTTGAAAGGTTCAGTGCAAATATCGTGTGCGAGGGCGGCAATCTTCTGAAGTGTTTCTTTAATTTACATTAATTTACATACAACGCCTGATAGAATCCAAAGATAACGGTCGCAACCAAGATGGCAGTGTAGAACTCCTGTACGTATACTGTCAGCACACTCCTGTACAGCAGTGAGACGCTGGTAAAGAATGTCATATGCTTGAAATGTCAATGCTTGTAAAAGGTCACTTGGCATCACAAAGGGTGGCAGGTTATTAGGAACTCGCATCAGACAAATGTCTGGTGCGACAGATCTTTTCCAAACAGTTGTAAGTAAAATTCTTAATAATATAACTTTTACGAATATTCTAATATTCTAATTGGGAAAAGTAGATTCAGATGTTTGCTCTTCTTGCTGCCGTTCTAGAGAAGAATTGGAACATTTATTTTATCTTTGTCCCTTTTCACAAGTTTTCTGGATCGACTTTAAATTATTGTGGTTTGAAAACATAAAAGAAGACATTACTTTATCTTTGAAAGAAATAATTATTGGCTTCCATGGAAAAAACTTGATTTTTTAAATTATTGTATTTTGGTACGAGAAACGAGTCTATTTAAGGTTATGTTATTTTTTTTTTTGTAATTTAAAACTTTTTATTGAACAACAATGGTAAAAAAACAACTCTAATAATTATCATCATCATCATTATTATCAAAGAATATTAATAAAAAGTCATAAGAGGGACACATGGAGAACACCCACACTACAAGCCTACATATGCATATGCCAAAAAGCTTTTCCTATTTCTTGGTATGTTTAGTTAGTTTGTTTCGCCTACTTGCTATCTTTTCTCCACTTGGTATTCTGCTTTAATCTTGGCCTTATAAACTCGTAAAATCGGATGTACATTATTTAACTTACATCTATGAATATACTACTCGATCCTATTTTGTTGCCTTTTTATCATGGTTGTTTCTTACACGTCCATCGCTATTAAAGTTTACTGTGGAACGCATCCTCAGCATCATGGGGCAATCGGAAGGGAAAGAAAACTGACCAAGACATTGTTCATTGTAACAATTGTACCGTTAATACTAATGATGCCATTTACAATTTTCTGGTTTCCTTTACAGGTCACTTCAGGCGAAATGGTTGAAACCATTTCTCATGAAACATGGCCGCATTTAGCACTATCCTTAGATAGTTTATATGCATTAAAAATACCAGAGCTCAAAAGAGCTCTGTTTTTATTATTGTGTTGTAGATCTCGCTCGGAGCCAGTTTAGGTTTTTCCTCCATATGACCTCAGTTAACTGATGAATATGTGTTTACAAAGTATAAAAAAGCTGAGCGTTTTAAATACTTTCGTCCGAGTTCTCTCTTTGTTTTTAATTGGAAACACTTTATTCAAGTTAATTTAAAGCGGGAAGATCTGTGCACTGATGCATGCATGCTAAGGATTCATCCATTCAAATATATTGAAGTTTGCTCTTTTTTAGTTTATATTTTTTGGCTGGCTAGTCACGCTTGCGATAAAATACTAACTTTTTCTAAGCCTACACTGAATTTTGAGGTAAATAAAGTTGATGTACATATGTATTTGTGTCACATTGTCATATGGTTTGGAGAGCTGCATGACGCGAACAAAAACGTGCGCGCAAGAAATGGACCTGCAAAGCTGAGAGCGCGTTCGACATCATCAAACCTTAGACCCCTGGCAAGACTTAGAAAAACAAATAGCCATGAGCTCAAGTGGCTGGAAGACAAGACTTTGAGGTTGAATACGCACTCAGATGGATTAAAGAAAGTCTTTTGAGCCTAACTTAAGCCTACCGAAAAAATAGGGTCAGGTTAGAATTAGTTTTGGTTGTTATACATAGATAGTAATTGACCAATCATAGAAAGGTATAAAATGAAAGGAACTGTGTTGGGTTGCGTTGTAGTGTAGTGGTGAAGACAGGACTATAGGAAACTGGGGATGAAAAATAAAATCATAGCAACTACATACGTATTATCAAACTTTGCGCCTGAAAAAGATCGCTCGGATTGAATTGCCATTTAAGATTTAAGTTGTGTGCGCGAGCACATTAGTCACGAAACCGTAAATGTCCTTCGTTTAGACTTCTCAGAAATTTAATTACCCATTTGCATCCAAATTTTCCTCCAAAACTTTGGAAAAACGAAAAAAACGTCCTTATTTCCAAGACGACTTCCAGCCACTGCACACTAATGGCTGAAAGTGTTCAATGGCTCAGCCAATCAGATTACAGCATTTGCAATAGTATACTAGTAGAATTCTACTAAAACTCGATAGAAACACGGTACATGTTTTCTATTTCTTAAATATTACTGACGACATAAGAAGCGACAAGCACAATTATAAGGCAAATTATGTGTTTAAATTTATTGATGCACTTTTGTTTTGACATGAAGTTAGGCAAACTTTTAAGACAAGTGTGCTTAACAATGGGTTAAACACAAAAACATTCTCGATGCAGCTGGAGAGGAAGTCATCAACAAATATTGATTTAAACACAGCTTCTATCTTGTCTGTTAAGGTGAAACAGCACAATATTTTAATCAGTTCCTCACTTCACAATTCACTTTAGCATTCTTTTCCAAGCGACTTCAATTCTCAGGTCTTTTTCAAGAAAAATAGTTTAGTTTCTCCTCTTTGTGCGAGCTAGTTGTCTTGGTAATGTACTGATGACATGACGTTTGAAATTTTTTAAAGACTAAATTTCAGACCAGTCTTTTTTAATAAACACTAGAATGTACTTTAAGTACCTCATTACATAATACTTGAAAGCGGGCATCAGTTATTTCTTTTGTAAAATGCCAACGATCAATAACATGACCTCGAGCAGGTGTTATGGTTTCATGCTGGACAGGTGACCAAATTTGTGAATTAACCTTACTTTAAATTTCTTCCTCTCGGGTTACATCTTCTATAGCAAATTTTCATTCAGCGCAATTACGCAAGTTTAAGAAACTGCTAGTAAACTCGAATACGTTTTCTTGGAAGAAAATATATATGGGCTTTTATTCACAGAGGTCGAGGTCCGTAACTTAACTTACACTGCTATTTTTTTCCACTTAAATGGTTCGCGTGATGGCGAAGCACAATGACGTCACTGAATTTCAAGGAAAAATAAAAAGGTGTCGTAGCTTGCACTTTGGAGTGTAAGACAAGGTTGATGACAAATTGCCCAAGACGAAAACTGAACGAGGTGTGTCCAAGGTTAGTAATTTAGCGTCTTAAAAGAAGGCATTGTATTTTATTTGCCCTGCTTTGAAATTCTTTTCAACAGTTGAAATTGATAAGTTTTGCAGCAACCGGTTTCCTGTTATCATATTGGCTGTTTTTTGTTAAAAACGGGAACAAAAGCCTGGTTTATACTTCATTTACCTTCTTGTTTTTGAACATTCGGTAAATAAAATTTAAACTTACTTGAATTGACAATAAAACTAAGAAAAGCAGGATGACCATATTCGTGCAAAGCTGTAACAGTTTGTCTATTTTCCCCAGTCGTTGTCATCTCCATCGCTTTTCTTCTCTTTAATCTCCTTTTGTTCTTTATTTTTGTACTCTAAGACATTATTTATTGACATTTGAAATTTCAAACTTTAAGAAATGTTAAAATTTTCTCATTCTCTTTTCGTACCTTAATTTGGGCTTCCATCTTGTATTCTAAAACCTTATTGTCGTTTCTTGGATTTTTAAGCAAATATTTTAGTCTCTTATTGTTTCAAAATTCTTATTGTCTCAAAAATGTTGTCGGTCAAATCAGTTCTCAGGTTGAATCTGTTTTTACCTTAAAGGTTAAATTCGTGATCTGCATTTTACCTAGGTTGAATATGCACTCTACCTAATAGGATTGAAAACACCTATACCTTCCCGCAAGCTCTGCCTTACGCATCTCAACACATCTTCTTAATGTTTCATATCACCTTATCGGCTTCTGCATTCATACACTCATTTTATTAGTCTCAGCATTACAACAAAGTTAGGAAACAAAGAAGTGTACTGTGCACTTAACCGGTGATCGAGCTCGGACCTTTCAAATCTATACTAAGTCCTGTGTCTTCACCAACCCAACACAGTTCTTTTCATAACTTACTTTTGTATAATAAGTCAATTGATATCTATGTTTAAAAACCAGCACTAATTCTAACCTGACCTTAATTTTTCTCTAGGCTTAATTTAGGCTTCAAAAACGTTTCTTCAATCCGAGTGCGTATTCAACCAAGGTAGTATGAGCATCACCAATTGAACCTAGGTTAAAATGGATTGAACCTGAGAACGAATTCTACCGGCAACATATATGCGGAATTTTATGATCTTGAACTTGGATTTGAACATTTAAAGGAATCGACATATAAAACATGTATTATATATATATAAAATTACTGTCACATATCGTTTGAAGAAAAGAGCCAAGTTTCTTGAAACCTATACATAGTCAAAATATTTCGATTTCCGCTATTTGACAAACGTGTAACAGGTATAGATTATTTTCTGTCTTTCAGTTAACGAGACGTAGACTGAATAGCATTGAAGTATTTTGGGTAGATTATAAAGAACCTACAGGGAAAAAGGTAAGCAAAAGTCAATGATTTTTTGTGCGCTTTTACAAGACATTTAGCAGACGCGTACGAGCTCGGGAAACAACCCAGAAATGTGTGCATTGGGTTGAAACATAGGTTGTTTCCCCAACATTGTCTTCTCAAAGATAGCATCCAATTGTGGATCAACATTCAGACTCATCAACTCGGGCTTTTGTGCTCGATGTCAATGCGCCACTTAGAGGCCGCTTTAATTGGTTCTATTCTGTGTCCCTTTTTTTCAGCTGCTTTATCAAACGATCATGATAAAATACATTTTAGCACGGAATGTTACTAATACGAAGTGCATTCGTTCATTGCTTTAAAGCGAGATAGCGTGTATATGAATAAT
>NW_027179708.1:0-5000 GCF_036669935.1 Montipora foliosa | reverse complement strand
TTAAGTAAACCATTCTCTCCCTCTTCCTCACACTATCTTGGTTTTTACATACATTGTAAATGCTCATAAAGATTTGCTACGCTGTACCCAGAATTATTCAACATTTTTTGGGTACAAATAACATTCAAGGTAATATGTAGATGAACTTCCTTGCTTACTCTCATTGCAAATTTGAAAGTATTATTGTTCATCTAGTTTTCAACATAATTTTGTATCTTCCTTTACCCGTGAATTGTGGTGAACATTTATTGATTTTTATACTACAGTATATGGATTGTTGGAAGAGCCAGTACATGACAAATCTGATGTGTAACATATTATTTGTGAATAATGATTGTTGAGAAGATGATCAAAATATAGTGACAGGTCTTGAAGATAATCAAGTGCATGTTTCACTTATTCTAGACGGTACAACGGGATTTTGGCAAGTAAAAGGTGTTTCCTAACATTTTTTTGTACAAATGTATAACTAACACATACATCTAAAGAAATCGTGATTGGCATTCCTCTACAGGCTAAGGGATACACACTAAAAGCGAAATATCTGTTCTGCCCTACAGAGCTCGTCTCCAGAATTACAACCAAATCTTTTTGAATGATCATTCCCACTTATTTCTTAAATCGCTCGTCTGAGAACACTTGCTGAGGTAAATTCAATTGCTGCACGGAGAAAAAAAAAACCGACGAGCTTTTAATGCTAGCAGCTTTTAATGCTAACAGCATGCTAATGAAATAAACACGATAACAGAGCTTACGCCATCCGGTTCGAAAACTACATGGACAAGCTCCAAATGTGCAATCTTCGACAGTAAACGGTAGTAGTTTGCCTTGCTACAAAAACAGCACGCATTTTTTCGGAATAAATAAACCAGATGAAGCGGAGGACAAATAAACAAACAATGCACTAAAAGTGTTCTCGGACTTGGGGGCCGGCGAAAAAGGGCAGTTTAACCGAACTTTTGACTTAAGTTAGCTCTAGGAGACGAAAAAAGTAATTACAAAAATACCTACTGAAGCACAGGAAAAACATTGCAAAAGTCATCGTGTATTGAAATCACACTACAACCTTGTTAAAATGGACAACTATATGCTCTGCACAACAGACTTGGAGAGCAGCAAGACAGAAGACTTTTGTGATCCACGACTTAGAAAATCTATCAAAACTTCCCAAATAAAAATTTGCCAAAAGCTGTTGTAATGACATTGTAATCCTACAAACAGCGCATTTTTAAAGCCTGGAGTCCCAAGCGGCTGCAAAGAGGAAGAAGAGACAATGTTATTTGAAGTAATTTAAAGCTTGGGGGCCGGCGGAATTATGATGAAAACTTACTTCAAAGTTGAAGCAAAATCAGCTCAAATTCAAAATTTCCATCTCATAAAGGGTGGTGTATCTGAGGATCGTGTCAATATGCATCCCTATGATTCATTACAATAAAGCTTCAACATCTTCAAACTAACCTGCATCATTTGCCTTCTCGTGTGAACATCTTGAACTTCGGTAAATGAAATGCCAAACTCCACTTCTTTGGGCCTTTATCTCGTTTTGTTCGCAATTTGATCATTAAAATATTCTCATCCGAACGCCCAAAAAACTCGAAGAATATCCATAGTGATAGAAAAGTGTGTAATTTTGTTACAATCTTTCATCTCTCTTGACAAAATATTTTTCAAAGTGTAGATCGCCCGTTTAAAAACCCGCGGGCAGCGCGTTCAAAATAACAATGGCGCCGAACTCGAATAATTCGATTCCGTTCGCGCATGCTCAGACAAAATGCCCATGTGCTCTGTCAAGAGCTTTTGTTGACGTAGCATGGCTCTGTAGCCGCGTCGAGCCACAGAAAGAGCGCGAAAAATTAAGCCTCGATCAGGTGTTTTTGTGAGTGTCTGACCTGGCTTGAGCCTGTGATCCAATCAACAAGCAGTCCCTGGTCAGCGGTCAACTTATAAAAAAACAGCTGACCTCGATATGGTCTAACTTGAGCCCGCTATATGGTCACGCGATACTGGTCAGCGGATACCTTGTTTTGACAGGTGTCAATTGACCATAACATTGATGTCCAACATCAAGATGTATGCTGTAAACTAGTTACAGTGTCAAATGGAGTATTGCCTCCTGGATGAGCTCCAAACTTGAGCCCGTGATATGGTTACGTGTACTGGTCACATTGGCATACATGAAGGGGCGGACGTACGGACGGAAAATGACGTCATGGCTATTTTACCAAATTTTCTCCCATCGATGGGTTACCAGTATTTTCTTAGCAATGGTGCTCCTAGCATGCCAGTTTTTGAACAAGGACACTTGTCAAGGAAAAAAATTGTCATATTTCTCCATTTACACTGCCAAGGAAAAGTTGTCAAGGAAAACTTGCTAGTGTAAATGAGGCTTTAAGGTATCTATCTTGGCATAGGAGTTTTCAAAAATTTCAATTAGTTTTGTTCTAATAGTTTTTAAAAAAAAAAAAAAAATTCTGGATACGTTTTTGAGATTAGTTGGTATCCCATTCCAGATTTTAACACCAACAGGTGAAAAGACCTTACTTTGAAAGAAACAAACTTTGTTATCTTTCGCCCACACCAAAAAAGGTTAATTACCTGCCCCAGATTAATATTTTTGATAATGAAGAAATAAGAATGTTATTCTTGAATATAAGAACTGCATTAAATTTCTTGGGTTATTGATTGACGAAAATCTAAGTCGGAAAGGCCATATTCATACCCACACAACTAAAATAAGCAAAACTGTCAGTTTAATTGCGAAGTTAAGACATATTGATCCTAATCAAACTCTTCTTAATATTTACAAGTCCCTCATTGTACACACTTATATAACGTATAGATTCACTTCTTGGGAACTGCATGTGAAAAGTTCTTGTCCTTAAAAAACGTGAACTCCGTCTTATCCACTTCGCTCAAGCAAGGAAGCGTGCAATAAATCTTTTCCTGGAAGGAAAACTCCTACCGCTCAAATTCCCATATTATGAGAAATTTGTTAATTTGATGTAACTATGCATCAACACTAATTTTGCACCGATTAAAATTTCGAATTTTGTGGAATAAATAAATTTTCTTTGTAGAGGGGTTTTAAGCTAAGTTGAGTGGATAATTTAACCTAGGTAAAACACGGAGCCGGAACCTTAACCTGGTTAAAACGGATTCAACCTGAGAACGGATTTTACCTGCAACATAGACAACTTCATCATCAGGCTCGCTCATGGGACCGTAAACCGTCCAACACAAAGCTTGCCTTTAGCTCTTCCCTTGATATATAAATTTGCGTCGATAAGACCTGGTCGGTAACTTCCTATTAGGACGGAGACTTTTGATTCAGGGCGTCAACACCATCATAGTGTGGCTCTTTCTTTTCTCAGTTTTCTGTTGGTGACAAAGTAAAGTCGTTTTGACCCGGTCAAGGGTCAAGGGAACTTGACGGCCGTGTTCCGGCTCCTTCTTCATAATTCACCGTAGTAAGTCTAAAATCAGTTGTTTCTCTTTGTCGCTTCGTTTTTCTAAAAGTGCTTTTAAAGTGATTTCATCACACTGTGACGATAGCCGATGGGACTCCCTTGGGGAAAACAACAGGAAGGAAAAGAAGGAAAGAAAAATGCCAACCCCTTAACTTCCCTCGATCCCGCAACACGCTACAATGTAATACCTATTAACAACAATTTTATAAACGTATTTACAACAGAAGATGACAAAAAAAAAAAGGAATAAACTAATCGTAAGCTAATCCTAAAATCATTGAGTTATTAAATTTAAGCTAAATTATTAAATCTGCTTGAGGAAAGGAAATATATCGGCTAGTAGAGAAGAAGAAAATGAGGTGCTTAGGAATACAACAATAAAGCGCAAATTAAGATACGAAAAGCGAATGAGAAAAAAACTTCTACCTTTTAAACATTTGAAAGCACGAAGAGTAATGATTACATTTTGTTCAGGGTCTATGTAACAATTATTTATTAGCTGGTTGCTCAAACCCAGTCGGCATTCCTCGTTTCTATTTTCGCTGGGTTTTTTCGTTATTTTTTTCCCCCCGCGTGTCGGTAAAAGTCTTGTCCTGTCACTACCTCGCTGCTAAGTGGTGGCTTTGGGGGGGGGTGCATAGAGCCTTCTGCCACGTATTTCTCTTAGGATCGAGAGGGTAGTGGGAAATGCGTAGATTTCTGCTGGTGGATCACAGTAGAACGATTAACTGCAACCGGCAATGGCGTCGAAAGTATGTAACGCGAATGGCGTTTTAGTGGATCTTTGAATCAAAAGATATTCCCTTATGAAGGCCTCATGAATGGTCAGTTCAATTGGATAATAAAAAGACGGTGGATATCTTAAAAGCGACGAGTAATGGGACTATTCGACAACATCTATCTTATTCGCCTGCCGCGTCGAGGCCGAAATCAAATCGTGAGCTGTATCTTATCCTGAAGTAATATGGTAATGTGACACGATTGAGTTGCTTCGGGCCTTCACGCACGCAATGAAATAGGAAGAGGTTCTCGCTCTAAGAGGCAAATATGTTGTTTGTTTCAATAAATTTTTCGGGCTGGATAAAGGATTCTGTGGTAATGTTCCTGCCTTGTGAATTAGTAATTATCGTGTTGTGTATTGGAATTTCCGAGCTTAAGGTTGAATAGGTGATGATGGGAGAAGTTTTTTAGATATTGCTCTGTAAGCAGGAAGGGTTCAGAGGCCTAGTTGGAAGCGTGCTTGAGTTTCAACAAAATGAGCTCTACCCTCAAACATCAGTGAAAAATTGTGACGGAGATGAAATAATAAAGTAGCTGCTATTTCCAAAATGATGGAATTATCTCGTGATAAATAACGTCGTACGAGTCTTGAGTGAGTAAATTTTGACACTGTTTGGCATAAATAAGGTAGTTGGGGCGATTTGTGATCTTGTTTTGACTCTCAGCTCATTTCATTGTCAAACTTTATAACACTTTGGACAGAAAAAGAACACTTAGCAAAAAGCCCGGTATCTTGCTCCTCATTTGACACAG
>NW_027179707.1:265000-273434 GCF_036669935.1 Montipora foliosa | reverse complement strand
CCATTTAAGCATCGCCTCATCAAAAAGACAAGATATTGGGAGCAGGCTGTTGCGGGTGTTTGGTTAAGAACTGCCCTGTCACACAGCTATCGCTGTTCCCCATTTTTCTAGGACTCTCAGATATTACTCGCTTTGTAGTTCAATCGTGTATGGGTAGCCAGGGCATCAAAGATGTACTTCGTCTTTGTTATGTGGTGATGCCTTCTGATATTATTGGTGGGTTTAAGCTATAGACTCGTCCATCGCTACTAATGTTATTGTGTAATGAAGTGGCAATCAGAAGAGAAAGAAAAAGAAAGATGACCAAGATACTGTTCATTGTAACAATTGTATCGTTAATTCTAGTGACACCATTACCAATTGGCGGTCTTTATGATTATGGTTTTCTCCAGGTGAAATTATTTGAAACAATTTCTTCCACCCAACAAGGCTCCATGTTATTATATTCAACATTGCTTAATTTTACGGACACTTCTCTTATAAAATCCATTGTTATACGCATTTAAAAATGCCACAGAGTTCAAAAGCAGCTCTGTTTGATTATTGCGTTGTAGATTCTCGCTCGGAGCCAGTTTAGGTTTTCCCCCTATATGCAGGGACGCGGCCGGAGCGCAATTTGTATTGGGGGGGCTGGGTAACACGCAAGTGCCGGAGACCGCCAACTTGTAGGGGGTTTCTGGGAAATTCACCGCTAGAAAGATTTGAAATCTTATAGCTCGGAAATGCTACTTTCAGGCATTTGCGACACACGATATCAAAAACATAAACGTGGATCAACCGTAAAATGAGAGATGTTTTACGACGTACTTTTTTTTGTGCTTGAAATTGGGGCGCCTAAACCCCCCAGTTCCCCCCCGGCTCCCGCCGTCCCTGTATATGACTTGAAAAGTCAGGGAGTTTTCACTCAGTTAACTGAATGAATGAATGGTATTTACTAAATATGTAAATAACTGAGGGTTTTAAATTTTCGTGACTGACTTCTCTCTTTGTTTTTAATTGGAAAAACACGTAATTCAAGTAAGATGTAAAAGAAGATCTGTGAAATGCGAGCACATGCTAAGATTGGGATCCATTCAGATATCTATTAAAGTTTGTAAGGAGCATTGTTTGCTGCTTTTGGTAGGGTTTACGTTTTTTGGCCTCAGACAGATAGTCACCGTTTGCGATCAAAAAAAATATTGTTCCAAACCCGTTTTCTACCCTGAACAGACTCACTGGGAACATCAAAAAAGCTGTCAAACTAGTCAGAGGAACGTTTTGATGACGATCGGCATCGGCCAGTGTAGCCGCGTACGTAGCAAACAGGATGGGAAAAGACGGCAGATGCGGTGAAGTAGGAAGGGGAGCAGAAAAAAATAAGGCTCGCTTATGCTCATGTGAACGTTGAATGTCTGACGTTTGCTTTGAGCCTGCTATCCGAATCAAACAACCGATCCTGGTCATCTGTCAAGCCTTGTTTTGACAAGGTGTCAAATGGGGACCCTAGACATTGATAGTCCCATATCAAAGGATGTATGTCTTGAAAACTAGACAGAGCTGTCCAAAACGACTGCGCAATGTCGCGCAATGCCTTCGAGGGAAGCTGGGGGATGATAGAATAAAACCATAGCAATCCGGTAATTTTCACCCAGGGCCCAAGGAGACGGAGGTCAACTGTTGCTAAAACGGGGATCCCGTTTAAACCGCGTGGGGGTGACCTATAAAAAGGAAAGCTTCCTAAGGGAGATTTTGTATAATGTGGTTCAACTTGGCGGACGCCAATTTTTGAATGGTCCCACGCGTCGTGGTTGAGAGCAATGGTAAAATGAGCTCAATATATGGCGCTTTACCATTGGTTAAAATAATATATTACTTATATCGAAAAGCATATTCTATTGGTTATCGACCAAAGGGACCTATCCAACATAATGGGCTGCTGGTACGCTTGCTGGTTGCTGCTCGCGTCCGCTGGTAGAGACCATCACCTGCGTTCGGTCTGTACAGGCGAACTCGGTCAAGATTCTCCCATACAGACCTCCCGCTCGGTTAATAAGAACTAAGTAGCAATAGTGTAGTCGCTCCAGAGTGCAGACATGTATAAATTTTATTTAAAATACTGCAAGAAGACATAATGGCTTCATATTATTAGTCCACTGGTACTGCTAAGGAAAGTGTGCAATATTCTTTTGTTCATCTTAACTGCATGTCAAGTTAATGAAGGATAAAAATTAAGATTAAGACCAATAAATTGTCCTCTTTTTCTCTAGATGAACTTTTGATAGACGATTATCATAACATTCAGGCCAAAAAGGTTCCAACAAAACTATAGTTCTTCCGTGCAATTCACATAGCACCAGGCTTGGTGGACCAACAAATTCCAGCAGTATTACGTCCTCCAGACGTGTCCGTTCACAGGCCTGTGGAGGTCAAAGTTAAAGGAGAAATTGTATTTGTTCCGGTGGTATAGATGAGCAAGTCGTCTGTAATAAAATGCAACAAGCACTTGTTAACATGAGAAAAACTTTCAGGACACAGCCTCCTGTCATGCTGTAGTTAGATTCAAAGAGACTGAAAGAACCCCAAGTAGCATTTCCTTAATAATTATTCTGTGTGCACAGTTTTGAAGGATTCATGCAGTTGATGCAACGAAGTAGAGTACATATTGTGCAATCATTATGAAGTTCAACTGTTATTGTGATGACATTTCATACTTGTAAATAGTTTCATTTTTTCATTGCATTGTATAATGTTTCACTGATCTCAAGCTTGTTTATTGAATTTATTGCAAAATGAATGACACAGCTGGTTTTTAATGACACTTACATAAAAGCTTATGTAAGATTATAATACAGTAAGCTTATATTAAAATATATATTTTTAAATACAAGGTGAGTTGAACGAGCGTTTATATGGGCTACTGCAAAAAAGGTTTTCGGTCAGTTAGCTGTAAAATGTAATTCTCAATTAGCCGATGCAACCACTAAACAGTCTAAAGAAATCAAAGTTCAACTAGCTGTTGTTCACGAAATCAAAAGAGCATCGTAAGCGCTGTCTACATGTAAATTAAAGGAATAAAATTCGTTACTCACCTTTCAATATTCAAGACTTTATGCAAAAAGGGCCACAGTCTAAAACAACTGAACGAAGATACACGAGCTTCTTGGAAAGGGACAGCACATAAAACGATGTAAAATAGACCGCAAAACAATACCCTTCGTGACAGATCTTTGATTCGGGAAGAACGCTTGGAGTCGGTATTAGGGAGCTTCAGCAGGCGCGCTTTTGAGACGCGGACGGCAACCGGAAAAGAAAATTTCGCGTACCAGGACAGTGGTGTCTCATATATTTTATACTAATCATCTCTAATGGAGGAAAGATACTTATCAATATAAATGTGGTAGTGGACAGACAAGTTAAAATGGAAAACAGCTCACTTCCGGTCGCCGTCCGCGTCTCAAAAACATACGTGCTCAAACTCCCCAATATTTTTTCGCCGATCACGCAGGATATACCCAAGTTTTAACTTATTCCTCGATATATCTTCGCGAAAAAAACGTCGATATAAACCTTCCAGATGTCAAATTATAATTTGCGAAAGCAGAAGAAGGAACTATTCGCGGTTTGGTGCCAAAAGAAAAGAAAACGACAGCACAACTTCACATCATCACGTTGGAGCCGAAATTTGCTCTTGTTGACACCGCGGCAAAATGAGTGCGCATGCTCCGCTTCGAACACATTTGATTCATTTGATTCGAGCTTTTGAGCTCTTTGTTTTTGAGTTTATTCGGCGGTGAAGGAAAAGTTCTATTGGGCCTTTTGATGATCAAGATCTCCCGCTCAACATGGACTCGACAGAAAAACTAAACAGTAGTTCCGAGTTGTTTCCAACGAGAAAGTCAAAAGAGGTAAGCTTATTTTAGGCATGAAATATTTATTTGTTTATGTCGTTTCCATGGAAGTTATCTTTGCCAAACCATGTTTGCTCGTGTTTCGGTCACACCGTTGAAGACCTAAAAGTTGTAAATTTTAAACTAATAACATTTTTCGTTTACTGTTTTTCGCCTAAGGGCAATTCCTCTAAAAACGCGGAGGGTTTTGACAAAACAGAAGTTTTAACCTCTGACATGTGCTACGAGAGCCATGGATTTTTCTGTGACCTGGTTCTCCACAGCAAGAGCAATGGTTTGTATGGTCATGATGGTGATGCTCTTTCTTTTCCGGCTCTGTGTTGCTTTGCACGACACACCAGGTTGTGGTATGATTAAATTTAATTGATCTCTAGATTTCTGTTGATTTCATTGTCCCAGTCATCTGACCTGAAGAAATCTTGTGGAAAGTGTTGATATCTGGCTGGCTGTCATTTTGACTGTCATTACTTTCAAGATGTGAGCAACTGTTTTTTATCTGCATTGTTAGACAAAACCTCTTATTAAGGGAGTCAGTTAAGTTGTTTAGTTTTTTTATAAAGGGATCTTTACAAATAGAGCACAGATTTCCATGTTTTTTTCAAGTATCTTAAGTGACATCTGTGCATGAAAATGACCAAATGATAATTATATTATTGTTTTACTTTGATCAGTTTCCTGTTGTTTCTTAAACATGTCATTTATTCTTATTGCAGTGCTTGAGTCTAAAATTCTTCCTGGTGTGTGTGTGCTGATCTGGTCAAACCATGCATGGCAAGCAACATTCCAGATTGTTTTCAGAGATTGTGATGAGGATTTCAGCGTTGAATATTTTATTGGTTTTATGATGAAAAAAGCCAGGGTTGTTATTCATCTCTCATTTTTTCCTGCATGAGATCCTGCATGATGACAACAGTATTACAGCAAATTAAACATCACAGATGTGAGCATGTCAGTGATTAATACAAGATGGTTTCCAAACAGCTCTTCAAAATTGTCTAGAAAAGGGACGATAATTATTTACTTGCCACACCTTCTAAGTCAATGTTTGAACAAGCAAATATAATTTGGTTTTTTAATTGAAGTAAACTGTTTTACTTTCATTAATACAGCTGTATGTTATTCTAGTCTTTCTCTTGCTGAGCATGGGTTTGGATATTAAGTTCTGAGAATGCTCCTACTTGTAATAGTCTTAATAATGAATATACGGTACTTACAACAATAAAATTAGAGAGATATTTGAGTTACTGTACATTGTGTTTTGTGGTAACACATACCATAGTAGTTGTTGTTGAAAAGGAATCAGATAGAGTCATTGTGGGTCCAGATAGAGCCATTGTGGGTCTATCATTGGGTAGTGAAACTGAATCAGTTGTGCATAATAAAATGTTAAAGTATGAAGCAGAATGCCTCTAGTTTTGCTGGATGTATGATTACATTCCTCTCTCAGTATCTTTACACACAGTGCAAAATTTAGGCTGGATTTTTGCTGGTGCAATGCATGCAAAAGTGAAATCAGTATTTTCCAAACACATGCAGGTGAATGGTTTCTTATTTCATTATCATGATTCTCATGTCTCCCCACCCTCATCCCAGCAAGGCTCTACAAGGTGATTGACAAAGCTGGAGAAAAAAATTACAGTTACCAGCCAGCTGCAGGAAAAATACTGGAAAAATATTTTCAACGATGGACCACTACCAAACTCCAAGTAAAAGGGAAACATCAAGTAGCATTGGAGTCAAATTTATACTTAGTTTCAAAACTTTTTTGCGATCCTCTCTTAAAATTAAGACATATTTTCTTTCTTTATTGCCTCGCTCTTGTAAAAGTAACTAGTGTTGTAAAATATGAGAATGGAGGGCAGGTAAGTGACTTATCCAAGTTGCCGAATGAGTGGGATGCGTGCATGAAAAGAACTTAAGCTTATTTCTCACTTTCAAATGATTCCAATGAAAGAAACAGACGATTTCCTCATTCAACAGGAGCAACATAAGCCATCTTCGCAGAAGGAATTATCATTGTGCCCTTGCAAAGATGTTTACCCGTCGTTTCCTTCTCAGTGCACAGTTTTCCCCCCAGAGGTTTACCAAAGCAGAGACCATTGCGACTAATAACATTACGAACTTCGACCTTTTGATCTAGCGCTCGAATGCAAGGTAAAATTCTCCTGGTTTGAACTATAGTTTTTGGTTTGAAAAGACACACGGAAGATTAGTCTTTCAGGAAGCTCTCTTCAAATTTAAACCTTATCAAAGTAGTGTTGTCCTTATCATCGCAAAATGAAAACAAACACAGAGAATTTAAATTGCCGCCATTTTGCCGCGCTGTTGTTTCTATTGCAAATTTAATTGGTACCAGTCCCTCGCGCGTGGAAACGACTCGCGCGTGGCTCAAGCCTGCGCACTCATTTTGCCGCGGTGTCGCTCTTGTTGTCATGACACCTTGCACATGCGCAGTCGTTTTGCTGCTCTGTCCTGTCGTGTAAAGGGGGCGAAATACTTCGCGCGCAACATTGTTTCGTTGCAATTTTGGGTCGATGTCTCCTGTTTTTCACCAACTTGTCGCGCAACAAAAACATTTGTTGCGGATTGAAGAAAGTTGTTGCGAAAAGTAGAGCGCGGATCTACTCTGAGCAACAATTTTGGCTTTGTTGCTCGTTTTTCATCAAGCTCACAACTTGTCGCGCAACAAATGTGCTCGTGCACTAGCAAATCAACCAATCAGCGCCCTGAATTTCTTCAACCCGCAACAAATGTTTTTCTTGCGGTTCAAGTTGATCACGCAAGGTGAAAAACGGGAAACATCGACAAAAAATTGTAACGAAACAATGTTGCGCGACAAGTTGAGGGTTTTTGTATCTCGTCTTTCGCTGCCTTAAACTAGCTAGAGCTGGAGCATTGCCTCCTCAGCTGGAGTATTGCCTCCTTGATCAGCTCTAAACTTGAGCCCGTGAAGTGTTCACGAGATACTGGTCACAGTGGCATACATAGAGGGGTGGACGGTGGTAGGGTCGTACGGTGACCAAAACAACATTTTCTCGCATCTATGGGTTACTACCATATTTTCTTAACTATGATGCTCCGCGTGCGCGCGCCTTCGGCACGCGCGGAGCTCTGCTACAACAACAATATGTAAACATTACTCTTCGTGCTTTCAAATATTTAAAAGGTAGAGGGATTTAGGAGAAAAGGAGAAGAAAGCAGTCTAGGTAAAAGAACAATATGTAAAGAGGAAAACTACGCACTAAACTTAACTTCAGTTAGAATTTAATTCTTTATCTTGTTAGTTAAGCCTCATTTACACCAGCAAGTTTTCCTTGACAAGCCACTTGTCAAGGAAAACTTTCCCACTGTACACACTAGCAAGTTCTCCTTGAAACGTTTTTCCTTGACAAGTTTTCCTTGGTAATGTAAATGGAAAATATAGCAAGTTTTCCTTGAAAAGTGCACTTGACAAGTAATTTACACTAGCAAATATCGTCCTTGACAAGTTTTTCCTTGAAAAGTGTCCTTGTTGAAAAACTAGTATGCCAGTTTTTGAACAAGGACACTTGTCAAGGAAAAAATTGTCATATTACTCCCTTTACACTGCCAAGGAAAAGTTGTGAAGGAAACCTTGCCGGTGTAAGTGAGGCTTTAAGGTATCTTTCTCGGCATAGGAGTTTTCAGTTTCTAGAATTCAATTAGTTTTGTTCTAATAGTTTTTTTAAAAGAATTTCTGGATACGTTTTTGAGATTAGTTGGTATCCCATTCTAGATGGAATGGGATACCAACTCGAACAGGTTCGAGGGTCAAATTTTTCCAAAATTGTGATATTTGGCGTACATAAACTATGTGATCTAGGATTTCTTATGTAGAAAGAAAAATCAGAAATCTCTTTTCACTCCGGAGTTATTGTAAGTTTCCCTTTTTGCGTGACTCATTACGTCACAGTTCAGAGGTGTTGAGCTGTCAACACCGCTGGACCACCAGGGAATTTGGTGCTGGAGAATGACTTTCAAACGCGCGTTATCACAACATTGCATTGCTTGCGTCGCTTGCTTGTGTGTAGTCGTGGTTTTGGATGGAGAGAGAGAAAAGGCTGATCGACGCTATCGCAAAAAGAAATCACAGTGATAACAATGGGGGTGACAGGCCTACACAAATCCTATCCACGTGTTTTAGCCAGCTTAGAGTTTGGCTCGAACGAGTATGCCTTTTAAGGATCTGCTCTTTCTGTACGGAATGATCAGGTGATCTTGAAATATTTTGCTAAGTAGTGGTTGTTGCTGGATTAAATGCCATTTTTGCATGAGTATTTGTTTACGAATTTGCTATCGTACCTAAAATGTACAAGGACAGATTCAAGTTATTATAACTTTCACATGCAGTCCGCGGAAAAAGATGGCAAAGCGACGAAAAGCTTAGCCGACCATTATTTAGACTTACCCTAAAAGCCATCTGTGGCTTTACATAACGCGCCAAATGGCTCTTCTGTTATATTTTGCAGTAATCAGAAGGAAAGATAAGCATGGCAAAAACAGGTAGAGATGTGTGCTAGGAACCCTGC
>NW_027179707.1:225000-250000 GCF_036669935.1 Montipora foliosa | reverse complement strand
TCAGAGGAAAAGAATAATGGGCATTGAAGAAATAGTATTTTGTGCTTGTTAACGAGAGCGTGATACATTCCATGTGTATTTGTGTGTGTGGGTGCACCATGGCCAGGGGCTGTTCTTGATTAAGGTCGTAGAAGGATCTGGTATTTCGGAGTTGTAGCAATTGTCGTGTTGTTCGACCGTCTTATAAAAAGTAGGAAAAATATAAATATTAGCCCTAGTACCTCTTTATACAGTTAACTTAAACGTTTGCCAGTTTGAGGAAACTCGAGCCAAAAAATTGGAATTCGAGACGAATGAATTAAACTGGCACCAAGAATTGAACGCAAATTTGTCGAACTGAAAAATTAAAGAAAATAGTAAAACTTCCAGCCTCTCAGGCAGTATTCTAAATATCTAAAAATATACTCTTGATATTTTGTATCTAAATTGAATTATTTAATCGAAAGAACCGCATTCTTCTGGCTCGAAGTCACCTTGGATAAATTTTAGGTAAAACCCTTTGCTCGATCAAGCACATGAAGAGGAAAACGAAACATTATTATTGTTATTATTATTATTATTATTATTATTATTTAGTATAAATACACAGGTGATTATTGGTGATTATACAAAATCGCGCGCTTTCATTGGCTCGCTATCTCGGATCGATTATCAGCCGATAATCACCTCGACGGACAAAATGGTTGCCAGTAGTCGTTTTGCCACTGTAAGTGAAGATGATTTCGCGTTGAAACGTTTTTTTTTTCTCTTTTTTTGAAATAATCAACCTGTGTATTTATACTAAAACAGCTATTCGCCTCAGGCTCAGTGATTATTGGTGAATATTCACCGATAATCACTTCGCCCTCGGCGAATAATTGTCATTTAGTATAAATACACAGGTGATTATACAAAATCGCGCGCTCTCATTGGCTCGCTATCTCGGATTATCAGCCGATAATCACCTCGACGGACAAAATGGCTGCCAGTAGTCGTTTTGCCACTGTAAGTTGAAGATGATTTCCCGTTGAAAGGTTTTTTTTTTCTCTTTTTTGAAATAATCACCTGTGTATTTATACTAAAACAATTATTCGCCTCAGGCTCAGTGATTATCGGTGAATATTCACCGATAATCACTTCGCCTTCGGCGAATAATTGTTAAATATTACTGATGACATTAGAAGCGGCAAGCACAATTATAAGGCAAATTATGTGTTAAAATTTATTGATGCACTTTCGTTTTGACATGAAGTTAGGCAAACGTTTAAGACAAGTGTGGGTTAAACACAAAAACATTCTCCTTGCAGCTGGAGAAGAAGTCATCAACAAATATTAATTTAAGGTGAAATAGCACAATATTTTAGTCAGTTCCTCGCTTCACAATTCCCTTTAGCGTTCTTTTCGAAGCGACTTCAATTCTCACACGACTTTTTCAGAAAAAATAGTTTTCTCTTCTTTGTGCGAGCTACTGTAGTTGTCTTGATAATGTACTGATGACATTTGACATTTTAAAGGCTAAATTTCAGACCCGTCTTTTTTAATAAACACTAGAATGTACTTTCATTACCTCATTACATATTACTTGAAAGCGGAAAACAGTTAGTTCTTTTGTAAAATGCCGACGATCAATAACATGACCTTGAGCAGACGTCATTGTCCCATGCTGGACAGGTGACCAAATTTGTGAATTAACCTTACTTTAAACTTCTTCCTCTCGGGTTACATCTTCTATAGCAAATTTCCATTCAGCGCAATTACGCAAGTTTAAGAAACAGCTAGTAAACTCGAATACGTTTTCTTGGAAGAAAATATATATCGGCTTTTATTCACAGAGATCGGGGTCCGTAACTTAACTTACACTACTAATTTTTTTCCACTTAAAAGGTTCGCGTGAGGGCGAAGCACAATGACGTCACGGAAGTTCATCGAAGAATAAAAAGGTTTCGTAGCTTGCTCTTTGGAGTGTAAGACAAGGTTGATGACAAATTGCCCAAGACGAAACCTGAAAGAGGTGTGTCCAAGGTTAGTAATTTAGCGTCTTAAAAGCAAGCATTGTACTTTATTTGCCCTGCTTTGAAATTAATAGATTTTGCAGCAACCGGTTTCCTGTTATCATATCGGCTGGTTTTTGTTAAAAACGGGAACAAAAGTCTGCTATATTACTTCAGTTACCTTCTTGTTTTTGAACAAACGGTAAACAAAACTTAAACTTACTTGAAATGACAATAAAACTAAGAAAAACAGGAAGACTATATTCGTGCAAAGCTGTAACAGTTTGTCTATTTTCTCCATTCGTTGTCTTCTCCTTCGTTTTTCTTCTCTTTCATCTCCTTTTATTCTTTATTTTCGTCGGTACTCTAAGGCATTTTTTATTGACATTTCAAATTTCAAACTTAATTTTTTTCAAACTTAATTTACGCTTTCTTCTCGTATTCTAAAACCTTATTGTCTTTGGTCGGATTTTTAAGCCAATACTTTCGTGTGTTATTCTTTCAAAATTGTATATATGTTGTCGGTCAAATCCGTTCTCACGTTGAGTCCGTTTTAATTTTTACCTTATAGGTTAAATTCGTGATCCGTATTTTACCTAGGTTGAATATGCACTCTACCTTGTTAGGATTAAAAACACCAATACCTTCCCTCAAGCTCTGTCTTACGCATCTCAAAACACCTTCTTAATGTTTCATATTATATCATCTTATCACCTTCTGCATTCATACACTGATCGATTTAGTGTCAACATTACAACAAAGTTAGGGAACAAAGAACTGTACTGTGCACTTGCCGGTGATCGCGCTCGGACCTTCCAGATCGATAGTCCTGTGTCTTCACCACTACATTACGACGACGAACATGCGCAACCCAACACAGTTCTTTTCATAAATCACTTTTGTGTAATAAGTCAATTGATACCTATGTATAAAAACCAACACTAATTCTAACCTGACCCTAATTTTTCTCTAGGCCTAATTTAGGCTTCAAAAAAGCTTCTTTAATCTATCTGAGTGCGTATTCAAACTGGGGAAAATGAGGATCACCAATTTAACCTACAATTGTAGGTTAAAACGGATTCAACCTGAGAACAGATATTACCGGCAACATATATGCGGAATTTTATGATCTTGAACTTGGACTTGAACATTTAAAAGACTCGACAAATAAAAAGTGTAGTGTATATGTATCAAATTATAGGCACATATCGCTTGAAGAAAAGAGCCAAGTTTCTCGAAACCTATACATAGTCAAAACATTTCGATTTCCGCTATTTGACAAACGTGTAACAGGTATAGATTATTTTTTCGGTCTTTCAGTTAACGGGACGTAGCACAACATTGAAGTATTTTGGGTAGATTATAAAGAACCTACAAGGAAAAAGGTAAGCAAATGTCAATGATTTTGTGTGCCTTTTTATTATGGTTGTTTCTTACTTATCCATCGCTACTAAATTTAACTGTGGAACGCATCCTCAGCATCATGGTGCAATCAGAAGAGAAAGAAAACTAACCAAGACATTGTTCATTGTAACAATAGTATCGTTAATACTAGTGATGCCATTTACAGATTTCTTTTTTCTTGTAAATGTTAACTTAGGTGAAAGATTTTAAACAATAATGCATCACTCAAGGCTCCATTATTCCTTTTGCATCTTTTTTTACGCAAACTCTCTTATAAATGAATGAAGGGGTAGTTTCTAAAGAAACTGTGGTGCTGCGTCGGTGGGGAAGTAGTATACAAAAATTTGGTATATCAACGGAGTTGATAATGTAAATTGACCACCGTACAGAGATTGCATTGTTATATATATAAATGCATTGTTATATGCGTTAAAAATGCCAGAGTTCAAAAGAGCTCTGTTTTTATTATTGTGTTGTAGATCTCGCTCGGAGCCAGTTTAGGTTCTTCCTCGATATGACTTGAAAGTCGGGAGTTTTCACTCAGTTAACTGATGAATATGTGTTTACCAAGTATACAAAAACTGAAGGTTTTGATACTTTCGTCCTACTTCTCTCTTTGTTTTTAATGGGAAACACTTTATGCAAGTTAATGTAAAGGAAGAGCTGTGGAAATGCATGCATGCTAAGACTGATCCATTCAAATATATTAAAGTTTGTAAGGAATTGTTTGCTCTTTTTTAGTTTATGTTTTCTGGCTCGCTAGTCATGCACTTTTGCGATAAAATACTAACTTTCTAAGCCTACACTGAATTTCGAGATAAATAAAGTTGATGTACATATGCATTTGTGTCACAGTGTCACATGGTTTGGAGAGCTGCATGACGCGAACAAAAACATGCGCGCAAGAAATGGACCCGCAAAGCTGAGAGCACGTTCGACATAATCAAACTTTAGATCCCTGGCAAGACTTAGAGAAATAAATAGCCATGAGCTCAAGTGGCTGGAAGATAAGACTTTCAGGTTGAATACGCACTCAGATGGATTAAAGAAACTCTTTTGAGCCTATCTTAAGCCTACCGAAAAAATAGGGTCAGGTTAGGATTAGTTTTGGTTGTTATACATAGATAGTAATTGGCCAATCATAGAAAGGTAAAAAATGAAAGGAACTGTGTTGGGTTGCGCATGGTCGTCGTTATAGTGTAGTGGTGAAGACAGGACTATGGAAAACTGGGGATGATAAATAAAACCATAGCAACTACATACGTATTATTAAACTTTGCGCCTGAAAAAGATTGCTCGGATTGAATTGCCATTTAAAATCTAAGTTGTGTGCGCGAGCGCATTAGCTTTTTCAATAATTTCAACTTTTTTGAAAGTCACGAAACCGTAAATGTCCTTCGTTTAGACTTCTCAGAAATTTAATTACCCATTTGCATCCAAATTTTCCTCCAAAACTTTGGAAAAACGAAAAAAACGTCGTTATTTCTAAGACGACCTCCAGCCACTGCACACTAATTAACAATTATTCGCCGAAGGCGAAGTGATTATCGGTGAATATTCACCGAACGAAGTCGAGGTGAATATTCACCGATAATCACTGTTTTAGTATAAATACATAGGTGATTATTTCTCTCTTTTCTGTTAAGATGAAACAGCACAATATTTCAGTCACTTCCTCACTTCACAATTCACTATAGCATTTTAATTTTTTGAAGCGACTTCCATTCTCAGGTCTTTTGCAGGAAAAATAGTTTTCTCTTCTTTGTGCGAGCTAGTTGTCTTGGTAATATATTGATGACATTTTAAAGCCTAAATTTCAGACCCGTCTTTTTTAATAAACACTAGAATATACTTTCATTACCTTGTTACATATTACTTGAAAGCGGGCTACAGTTATTTCTTTTGCAAAATGCCGACGATCAATAACATGACCTCGAGTAGGCGTTATTGTCCCATGCTGGACAGGTGACCAAATTTGTGAATTAACCTTACTTTAAACTTCTTCCTCTCGGGTTCTATCTGCTATAGCAAATTTTTCATTCAGCACAATTACGCAAGTTTAAATACGAATACGTTTTCCTGGAAGAAAATATATATCAGCTTTTATTCATAGAGGTCGAGTTCCGTAACTTAACTTCCACTTGTAATTTTTTTCACTTAAGTTGTTCGCGCGAGGGCGAAGCACAATGACGTTACTGAATTTACTGGAAAAAATAAAAAGGTGTCGTAACTTGCACTTTGGAGTGTAAAACAAGGTTGATAACATCTTTATTACATCTATTAGAAATTAATTGGCGAGGGAAAGCATAACGTAGGCTGTGTTGTACACTTAATTTGCTAATGATAGAGCTCTTACTAGGTATAAGAAGCTCTCGGCTGCCTTTGGGCGTTGATAATTCACTTCAGACTCATTCAGTCGTTTCAGTCGTTAGCCTACGCATTGAACCTAAACTTGATTTAATTTTAAGTCTTGGCTTTACAAGTTGGTAAGCAAGGTATAGACAAATTGCCCAAGACGAAAACTGAAAGAGGTGTGTCCAAGGTTAGTAATTTAGCGTCTTTCGCGCATTGTACCTTATTTGCCCTGCTTTGAAAGTCTTTTCACCAGTTGAAATAAAGTTTTTGCAGCAACCGGTTTCCTGTTGCCATATTAGCTGGTTTTTGTTAAAAACAACAACAAAAGGTTGGTATAAGTTTAAGTTTAATAAAGCTTTTTACCAATGTACAAAAGAAAATATATACACAAAAGTACAATAGGTAAAGAAAAGCAATAGGGGAAAACTGAATTCCCATATAAAAACTGCTCTCCAAAAATAAAAGTTAAAACTTTACAATTAAGAATAGTATATCTAATATATAATTTCACAATGTGTACGAAACATAAAAGACCTATCTAAATACAAAGGCAATTAAGTAGCAAAGTTTTAAACGAGCTTAAGCTAGAAGCAGACATAACTGAGTTAGGTAAAGAGTTCCAGTCATTAACGTAACGGTTAAAAAATGAAAATTTAAAATAGTTTGTCCTTGCTGCTTTAGGCCTAATTTTAAAGTCTTGGTTACTTCTAGTTCTTGTTGGGCCAGTCAGATCCACATATGCGGTATATAGTCAATATCAGAATAGCCATGAATTATCTTGTAAAGCTGAAGCAAGCCGAGGTATTTCGTTCGAAGCTCCAATGATGACCAGTTTAGTTCAATGAGCCTTTCAGAGTAAGGTTTATCAGATCCACATATCAATCGAGTAGCACGACGCTGGATGGATTCAATACTGTGTATGTGTTTAACCAAATAAGGGTTCCACACTGGGCAGGCATATTCCAAAATAGGAAGAACTAAAGCATTAAAAGCTGTTTTAATTGCCACAAGATCTTTGGGCCCAAATGTTCTCCTTATTAGACCCAAGACTCGATTTGCCTTACCAACAATGTAATTGATATGAGTGTCCCACCTTAAAGAAGATTCAATCCAAATACCCAGATGCTTATGTTTATCTACAGCCGACAGGTTATTCTCATTTATCACATACTGATGAACTAAAGGATATTTAGACTTGGTAACATGTAGGGCCTTACACTTTTCGGCATTCAGCTTGACAGATCACCCTGAAACTCAACACAATCATCTACAAATGCGATGTTACGATAAAGTACACTGTCATCAGCAAAAAGCTCTGTACTACAGCTTATATTTATGGGGAAGTCATTTATATACAGCAGGAAAAGAAGTGGCCCTAATATACTCCCTTGACGGACACCAGATATATCACTTCATTTACCTTCTTGTTTTTTAACTAACGGTAAATAAAATTTAAACTAACTTGAAATGAGAATAAAACTAAAAAAAACAGGATGACTATATTCGCGCAAAGCTGTAACAGTTTGTCCAGTTTCCCCAATCGTTGTCATCTCCTTCGCTTTTCTTCTCTTAATCTCCTTTTGTTCTTTATTTTCGTACTCTAAGGCATTTTTAATTGACATTTCAAAATTTCAAACTTTAAGAAATGTTAAAATTTTCTCATTCGTTTTTCATACCTTAATGTGCGCCTTATTCTTGTATTCTAAAGCCTTATTGTCGTTGCTCGGATTTTTATGCAAATATTTTAGTCTCTTATTATTTCAAAATTGTTGTCGGTCAAATCCATTCTCAGGTTGAATCCGTTTTTACCTTCTAGGTTAAATTCGTGATCTGCATTTTACCTAGGTTGAATATGCACTCTACCTTGATAGGATTGAAAACACCAATACCTTCCCTCACGCTCTGTCTTACGCATCTCAACACATCTTCTTAATGTTTCATATATATCATCTTATCGGCTTCTGCATTCATAGACTGATCGATTTAGTGTCAACATTACAACAAAGTTAGGGAACAAAGAACTGTACTGTGTACTTACCGGTGATCGAGCTCCGGCCTTCCAGATCTATAGTCCTGTGTCTTCATTACTACACTACGACGACGAACATGCGCAACCCAACACAGGTCTTTTCATAAATTACTTTTGTATGGTAAGTCAATTGATATCTACGTCTAAAAACCAAACCTAATTCTAACCTGACCCTAATTTTTCTCTAAGCTTAATTTAGGCTTCAAAAAAGTTTCTTCAATCCATCTGAGTGCGTATTGAACCTTGGTAAAATGAGGATCACCAATTTAACCTAAGTTAAAACGGATTCAACCTGAGAACGGATTTTACCGGCAACATATATGCGGAATTTTATGATCTTGAACTGGGACTTGAACATTTAAAGGACTCGACAAATAAAAATTGTAGTCTATATGTATCAAATTATTGGCATATCATCGTTTGAAGAAAAGAGCCAAGTTTCTCGAAACCTATACATAGTCAAAACATTTCAATTTCCGCTATTTAACAAACGTGTAACAGGTATAGATTATTTTTGGTCTTTCAGTTAACGTAGAACAGCGTTGAAGTATTGAAGTATTTTGGGGTAGATTATAAAGAACCTACAAGGAAAAAGGTAAGCAAAAGTCAACGATTTTGTGTGCGCTTTTAAAAGACATTTAGCAAACTAACTCGGGAAACTACCCAGAAATGTGTGCATGGGGTTGAAACATAGGCTGTTTCCCCAACATTGTCTTCTCAAAGATAGCATCCGCTTGTGGATCAATATTCAGACTCATCAACTCGGGCTTTTGTGCTCGATGTCAATGCACCACTTAGAGGCCGCTTTTATTGGTTCTATTCTGTGTCACTTCATTTTCAGCTGCTTTATCAAACGATCATAAAATACATTTTAGCACGGAATGTTACTAATACGAAGTGCATTCGTTCATTGCTTTAAAGCGAGATTGCGTGTATATGAATAATCACGATGTTTTCGTGCAAATTGGGACAAAAAAATATTGTAAGGCTTCTAAAACCCAAGTAAACTGCACGAGCCCAGAGGTCTTAAATTTATCAGTGTTTAATTTTTTCAAATTGTACGAAAAAAAAAATTGTGGCTACTTATTGATATATTAAATAAAAGAAAAGTTGTGATCATTGTGCAGGGGACTCACATTTGATTGGTTATCTGTGATTATTGGCCAATCAGAATGCTTAGTTTGTTACCTTCGATTTAATTCTTAACGAATTACCTCTTTCCTCTTTTTTGTATTGCGTTACCTAAAAACCGCATTCTTTTAATCAATCACAAATTAACCTAATGTTCTAATCGTCGTTTTCTTTCTTCACGTAGATGGCCAGTGATTCTCATCACCAAAACAGAACACTTCCTCCAAATTTCGAGTTCTTTTCTTCATCCGAGTGCATCGCCTGGCTGACAGTATTTAACATCGAAGCTGTTGCTATAGTGACCATGAAATGCCCTTACAATCATTATTTACCTGAAAGAGCGAATCCTTCGCAAGCGTAGCATGTACCTGGTGATCAGCCTGGCGGTTGCAGACATGTTTGTTGCATACATCTTGATCACTGAGAGTTTGTTATTGGGCGTCAATTGTAACTTGTGGACGATAAACCTGTTCAGGAGCTTTGACATCATCACATGTTTTGCAAGTTTGGCACATTTCTTTACAGCAGCCTCTGTAGCAAACCTTGCTGCTATTTCTTTGGAGAGGATGCACGCAACTTTCCGTCCATTCAAGCATCGCCTCCTGAAAAAGAAGATATTTGGAGCAGCTGTTGCGGGTGTTTGGTTTACAGCTGCCTTGTCTACAGCTCTCGTTGTTTTACCTCTTTTCCTGGGCCGCTCGGATACCACTTTTTTTTTTCAAGCGAAAGCATCATACTTCGCGTTGCAATTTTCTTGCCTTTTGATTATCGTTGTTTCTTACTCGTCCATCGCTACTAAATTTAACTGTGGAACTCATCCTCAGCATCATGGTGCAATCAGAAGAGAAAGAAATCTGACCAAGACACTGTTCATTGTAACAATTGTATCGTTAATACTAGTGATGCCATTTACAATTTTCTGGTTTCTTTTTATTGTTACTTCAGGCGAAATGTCTGGAACCATTTCTTATCAAACATGGCTCCATTTGCAATATTCGTTATTTTGCTTACTTTCAGCAAACTCTCTTATAAATCCATTGTTATATGCATTAAAAATGCCAGAGTTCAAAAGAGCTCTGTTTTTATTATTGCGTTGTAGATCTCGCTCGGAGCCAGTTCAGCTTTTTCCTCTTAAGGACTTGAACGTTGTGAGATTTCACTCAGTTAACTGATGAATATGTGTTTACTAAGTATATAAAAACTGAGGGTTTTAATTTTTCGTGCGACTTCTCTCTTTGTTTTTAATTGGAAACAATTTATTCAAGTTAATATAAAGGAATATGTGTAAAAATGCATGAATGCTAAGATTGATCTATTCAAATATATTAAAGTTTGTAAGGAATTGTTTGCTCCTTTTTAGCTTATGTTTTTGGCTCGATAGTCACGTTTGCGATAAAGTACTAACTTTCTATACTACTTTCTACACTGAATTTTGACATAGATAAAGTTGATATATGTATTTATTTGTGTCACAGTGTCACATAGATTGGAGAGCTGCATGACGCGAACAAAAACAGGCGCGCGAGAAATGGACTCGCAAAATAGCTGAGCGCGCGTTTGACGTCGTCAAACTTAAGACCCCTGGCAAAACTTAGATCAACAATAATAATACAATACATACTTAATTGACCGCTCCCCATAGGGGCTTTTCAGGGCCAATGAAACACAACAAAACGACAAAACAGAACAGAACAAAAACAACTGTTAAGAATCCCAACTGGCTGGAGGCAAACCAGTTGGCTATTTACAAGTGCTGCTGGGAAGTTTAACCAGGGACTACCAGGATCAAATTCAACGAGTGGTCAGAGCGGGTCGTGAACCCGGGATCTCCGGGTCTCAAGGTAAGCACTGGGCCAAAAATAGCTATGAGGGCAAGCTGCTGGAGGCTAAGAGCTTGAGACTGAATACGCACTCAGATGGATTAAAGAAACTCTTTTGGAGCCTACCTTAAGCCTAGAGAAAAATTAGGGTCAGGTTAGGATTAGTTTTGGTTGTTGTACATAGATATTAAATGGACCAATCATAGAAAAGTAAAAAATAAAAAATCTTTGCTGGATTGAGCATGTTCGTCGTTGTAGTGCAGTGTAGTGGTGAAGACAGGACTACAGGGTGCGAGTTCGAGAACCGGTAAGTGCAAAGTACAGTTCTTTGTTCCCTTAGTATGTTCTACTGTAGAGACTCAATTAATAAGTATATGAATACAGAAACCGATAAGATGATAACAAAGATTAAGAAGATGTGTTGAGATGTGTAAAACAGAGCTTGAGGAGGGAAGGTACAAGTCTCCTTTTTGGAGGAGGTTTAAGATAGGTTGAGTGGATAATTCAACCAAGCTAAAATGCGGATCACGAATTTAACCTAGGTTAAAACGGATTCAACCTGAGAACGGATTTTACTTGCAACATAGACACTGTCATCACTAGGCTTGCCAATGGGACCATAAACGGTCCAACACAAAGCTTCCCTTCAGCAGTAGTATACCAAGTGGGGTTCTGCAGCGGGTGGAACTGTTGAGCCCTGAAGATATACACTGGAAAATTTGGACCATTTACAGACTTCATAAAATGTCTGCAAATAATAAATTTACAGACTTTAACACTTAACCCCATAAATATAAAATCTTTGTAAATTTATTTTACAGATATTTTACAGAGTTTTGTTGAGTAAAGCTCTATAAAATGTCTGTAAAATGTTTATAAATTATTGGAGCTACAATAAGAGGAAATACTTGAAATTTACAGACTTTATAAAATCTTGCAAAAATGTCTATAAATCGAAAATTTACAAAGATTTTACGCCGTTTGGTCATGTCTCATAAAATGTCTGTAAATTGCGCTCTATCATCATGCGTGTCCTGTCTAAGTTACCAAGTGGTTTTGGATCTGTATGCTCTGTTCACGATGATTTTGAGTGTCGAATATTTATTACCTAATTAAATTATGTGTGAAACTGTTGAATTAGTCCTGCATGTTGCACTGAGTTCGGTTTATCAAAAGTTCGCCGGTTGCAACCTATAAAATGCCTATCGGTATGTGTTTTAATAGTTCGACTTGGATCAAATCTTAGGCCCTGTTGATATGGAGAAAAGTTGTCCTCCGAAGATGGTCACCCTCCCAGCCGGGTCTTTAGCTAGCGTTTATGTGAGAAAAGAACTAACCTTTTTCCCTGAGTCAAGAGCTGCCCGGCTCAGTTTCGATCGTCAGGAGACTGGGAAGATAGCACGCGTGCATTCTCTCATCATCTTGCCTCGACCAAGTTGACTCCACTGAGCGAACCAAAGTGTTTACATGAAATAAAGTTGGCCTGGCCAGGAGGGCGACCCTACCGTTGACAAAGGGTGACCCGGCTAGGTGGGTCTCCCTTCTAGCCGAGCCATTTTTTTCCTCATGTAAACAGTTTATTTAAACCGCATTTTATAGGGAAATATAGGAAAAGTTGGCTGGTCCAGGATAACTCCGGTAAGCGAGTGACCCTTCTTCCCGGGACAATTTTTCTCCATATAAACGGGTACTTAGGGCCTCACAAGATTAGACCGTTTTAATTGTTTACAACAATTGCAAAGGCCATAAAATCTATGTAAATTGACACAACCGAGCCATAAAATAGTTTTTTTGTGTAAATTTCATGTAAATTGCTGGGATGAATCATGCAAATAACATTTAAATCAAAGCCTTTGTGATATAGGAGTCCCAGCACAGAATGAGATTGAGAAAGTAATGTAGGCTAGTAAGCAGACTTTACCATGCTCCTTGAAAAAAAAAAAAAAAAAAAATAGCATTGGTGTTTAGCTGCCCAAATTAATCGTGCGGGTTTCAGTCAATTAACGTGGGTGCTTTCATAGCCCGTAGCTGCAGGTGAGAATTACTTCTTATGAAGTAATGATCGAAAATCCGGCAGCCATATTTGTTATTCTAAATGATTAGTATCCAGTCTCTTGAGAAAAACAGAAAAGGAAATCTCAAAAGGAACACACTTTCCCCCGTTCCATATTTTGATTGAGGAAATTTGCTCTGCACCTTTAAAGCAGAAAATTCTCCCCGGTTTTTCCACCCAAAATGAAAGCGCCCCAGGAATCGCACTGGGCTCGTAACGGGTTGTGAAGGATTGTGGACATTTCACAATAATTACATGATTCAAAAACTTTGTCCGCCATTATGAATTGCCCCGCCGCAAAGACTCTGGGAACGAGATCGGTTTGAAATTATCGGTTTGTTTTTCGCGCGGGCGATCAATGCATGTGCTCTTCCTCTCTTTTTCCCTTGTTGGACGACCAAAATTGGATCTTTGCGATTCCTTAACATTTTGTGCGGGTGAAATGGCACGCATTCCACCAAATAAACCCAGTAAACATCGACGGAATCCGGAAGAAAGGGCAACGACAAAATCAGATAATCAGCATTCGCCACAAAGATACACGCCAGTGACATGATTCAACCTCAGACAGTCTCCGAAAGGGTTAATCGGTGAAGACTTCATGGCAAAAATAGAGACCTTCTTCAAAACCTAAAGGGAGTTCTACGAACGTTTGGAACAAAGGGTGGCCTGGCCGAACAGCTACATTTAGCGAATGGGCGGGAAGATTCAAAAGATCCGAAAAGCAAAAGACTGCCGGAGGAGTTTTCGGTAAGTCGTCATCTTACTTACAAACCTGATTTAAGTTTAAATGGCTTAAAATGTTAAAGTTTTGTTCCCTTGTTCCCCGCCCAATTTACTTTCAAACTTGAACCCAGCTTTTTGCTCCCTAAAATTGTTTATGTCGCCTTGTTCCTAAGACATTTTGTCATTTTTCCTCTGTTCCCCAGTTCAAAATAGCCATCTTCCCTCGTTTCCCAAAACGCCAAGGAGGGCCTCAGCACAGCCATTACTTTTGCAGACCTACTCCCTTAGTAATTTCACTTTATATTGTATTAAGGCCATTTAAGGCAATAACAATAATAACGAATAGGGAATATTACATGTAATATATGGATCTCTGTATACCCAGCCCCTTATTCGCCACTTGCAGATGCCTTGTTCTTCAAACGATGCCACTACAAGAGCACAATAGTGGCCGGTTATTCTGTAGTTACTCCCTTGTCACCTGTATAACTACATGTACCTTCACTGGTTTCTCATGCACAAGGAGCCAGAGCAAGCTAAATTTTGGACTGGGCGCTTAATAAGATTACTCCTTTGACACTAGATTTCACTGAAAGGTCGGTTACACTTCAGAAGAAACCGCCTGGGAGATTATCTCGCTTTGGTCTCCCATTAATTGTCAATACCTCCGTCAATCCCACCCAAATAAAGTATCTTGATGACAAATCTTATTTCCATCAATGTGACCAAAATATAAATTATCTAATTTCTTTGATTGTCCAAGATAAGGCGGTTCTGTGGACTAGGTTATTGTTCCAGATGTGCTGCAACAGTATTTGCACAAATTTCGACTTCCCGACTGGGTTCTTTTGAGGCCAGAATCCCAGATGAAGGGTGGCAGACAATGATGATAAATCTGAGAAAATTAAGTGGAACAGGAGTAAGTACACGAAGCTTGTAGCTATTTTAATTGACGTTCAGGTGAGCTGGGGGAGTTGGGTTTTTGAGGTCTATGCACAATCACAATCCTTTTAGGTGAAACCTGGAATTACTTCTTAGCAATCTAAGTGCACAGAAAAAGCAAGTTAAAGCATGGCCAAAAAGTTGATTCGAAAGAGTATACAAAATTAAATTTACAGCTATGCTATTAATAATTAATTGTGTAGCATATACCTGAGGTATACAATCCTTAACTCACTGTCACACCATTTTACTTTGTTACCTCTTGGGTAGCATATACCTGAGGTATACAATTCTTAACTCACTGTCACCATTTCACTTTGTAACCTCTTGGGTAGCATATACCTGAGGTATACAATCTATTAACTCACTGTGTCACCAGCTCACTTTGTAACCTCTTGGGTAGCATATACCTGAGGTATACAATCCATAACTCACTGTGTCACCATTTCACTTTGTAACCTCTTGGGTAGCATATACCTGAGGTATACAATCCATAACTCACTGTGTCACCATTTCACTTTGTAACCTCTTGGGTAGCATATACCTGAGGTATACAATCTATTAACTCACTGTGTCACCATTTCACTTTGTAACCTCTTGGGTAGCATATACCTGTGGTATACAATCCATAACTCACTGTGTCACCATTTCACTTTGTAACCTCTTGGGTAGCATATACCTGAGGTATACGTGTACAATCCATAACTCACTCTTTCACCATTTCACTTTGTAACCTCTTGGGTAGTATATACCTGAGGTATACAATCCATAACTCACTGTGTCACCATTTCACTTTGTAACCTCTTGGGAAGCATATACCTGTGGTATACAATCCATAACTCACTGTGTCACCATTTCACTTTGTAACCTCTTGGGTAGCATATACCTGAGGTATACAATCCATAACTCACTCTTTCACCATTTCACTTTGTAACCTCTTGGGTAGCATATACCTGAGGTATACAATCTATTAACTCACTGGGATTTTTATGTTTCCCATATTTTTTACACTGGATGTAAGTACAACCAGGCTTTTAGCCAGGCGGCCGTCCAGCCGTCCAAAGGACGGCCAGTTCTCAGAAATGGGAGATTTTCGACGGCCTGTTTTGGGCGGCCATTTACGAACTTCTGTGCTTAATGTAACAAAACTGTCTATAAATTAATAAAAGTTACATTTCTTTTTGCTCTCAAGAGTTGTTTTAGTGTTGCTGTCGTATTTTTCTTCTATATGAACACTTTTTTAGCGAGTTTCCTTTCTGTTTTGATCAAATGAATCAAAGTTGAGCGAAGCGATTTCACAGGCAAAGCCGCTGTTCAGTGATATTGACTTACCAAGTCGTCCTTAGGCTACTTTGCCGGCTGCTATAAATAAATGCGCACTTTGGTAATTATTTATGAGGACATGAGTCAAAGATCACGCGCCTTCCAACTCGGTAAGACGCTCTCGCGGCTACAAATGTTATTGTAATCGCTTGATTGTATTCTGCTCTGTTCAAGCGAAATCTGGCGGGCATTACAACAAAATAACCATTTGGTGTAATAACATGTGCGATCATCGTAATTGCTTTAGGAATACTAATAGTAGGTGAATAGTTAAAGATTGCAGACCAGAATGCAGTTCGACCAACAAAGCCACGCATATCTGTTCTTTCGTGTAAATCATGGCTTGACAACTTCAAATTTCAATCACTCTTCATAACAACTGGAGTTCCTATCCCAAATATAATTCAATGTTAAACAAGGTAAGATGAGGAAAGGATAGCTTAGTAAAATTATCAAGGAAAAACAGCGGTTTAATAGGTAAATTGAAAGACGTTTACAGCTGTCAGAATCGCGGAAATCACGTCTAAGAGGCTTCAATTTTTCAAAATTTTCTGGGGGAGCATGCCCCCAGACCCCCCTAGGCCCACATAAAATTTGGACTCCCACTTTCAAAATCCTGTCTAAAAGCCTGAGTACAACAAAGAAACAACTGATCACCTGAAAAGGCTCACAAAAATCAAATTTAATTCAAGGGCACCGAATAATTGCTGACACTGTCGTTGTCATGCAGTTTATAACTATCTACATGTATACTGACTTTCATTCAATGGGTACTTTTGGTGTTTCATATCATACCATTATAGGTTTATTTTCAGGCAACACAAGATCAGTTAAAGAAAGTCACGGTAATGTTTGTACATGTACATTATTGAAAATTACTCCTTTTATGAATGAAACAAATGTTCTGAACAAAATAGCTTTCAATGTCTACCCTATAGAGAATTCTTTACAGAGAGACAAACACTTGACATTGACAATTTTTATTGTTTAAAGTGCATATCCTATATATTGCACATGTTTTATTGTCTTTTCATCAGAGGAGAAAGAGGGAAGGAGAATTCGAGTGCCCTTTTTTATAAGTTCTTCACTAGACCTAAAAGTTACTACGCCAAATCCTCATGAATGAGTTAATTTACGAGTGCAGTGTGTCCGAGAAAGAATCTCTGTCGCAAATGTCCAGTATTTTGCTTGCGAATAGACATTGGGCCACCATATAAGTTGAAATTCTCTTCTACGCGACCACTCACCCTCTTCGCATTTAAGAAGACTTCTCGATCTGATCAGTGCTTGTCGTTCCCCAACGACTGCCAGCACGCTGCCCAACTGAAGCAATTTTATCTTGCGCCGTCAAGCCAGTAAACGTGGAAGCTCATATCTCCTCATTGTGACGAAAATAGGCCTTCTCTTTTAGCGGTACTGCTGTTAGATTAAACAAATCCACAAGCCTGGCAATATCGCATTTACTTTTGTTGTGAAATGAGGAGTTAAACATTAAAGTAACTGCCTGGTGTGTGACATGATGACGAGAAAATAATAATTATAAACAGACATGGAACGATTCACATGAAGAATTAACTCTTTCGGTTCTACTGTTACTATTTTTATTCCTGTGTCATACTGCACTATGTGATCTCGATCTTAACAACTTTAATGAACAGTTATGGTGTTATTATTATTGACGTGTGGTTTGGGATCACGTTGCTTTTTCACACCTTCGTTCCTGGACTGTGAGAAAAAGTATTCTAGGAATTTAACCTTGCGTTCAAATTTCTTTGATGAGCCGCGCAAAAATTTGGCCGGCTCTGGCTCCTTGTGCAAACAATGTCACATGTTCAGTAATGTGAAGCCCTTTATACCAAGTCATAAAAAGATTTAACCAATCAGTCAATAACTGCACAGCATATATTCGGCTGTATTCCACATTGCTTGTGCAGGGTGATATGTAACTATTTCCTATGACATGGTATACAAGCTTTCTCGCTTGTTACTTGTGACTTGCTTGTTTGCATGTACATGTACATGTATGTGGGCCTTAACAAAAAAAATTCAGTTGTCTTCTGGGGTATTCCATAGTAGACTACTCAAAAGCATTTGCATTACTAGCATTTTTCACGAAACATTGATAAAGCTACCGGTAAAATTTACTGCTTGTAAGAGCACTCATTACTGCCTGCAAACACTCAGAAGTCGCTTATCCTTTGCAGAACCTCCAACATTAACCAATTGCTTTACCAGTGTGAAAAGGTGCCATACCTGTTGCGCTGAAAACTAGGGAGAACCCTGTACATGTACATCTACTGTTATGTAGTAGAGCTAGCCATCTAAATATACCAATCATATTGTGATGCAGTTAATATTGCAATTTCTCCCACCAAAACCTCAAATTTTATTTGATGAGTACTTAACCCATTCATCCCTGAAGAGGCCCCCATTGACGAGTAAAATCGTCTGGCATTAGACAGAGTAAAATCTATAAGTGTCACTCTCAGGAGGGAGCGGGTTGTTAATCTAATAAGCCATTTCCGAGTTCATGTCTGCCTCCTCTTCAAAGCGAGTCTAAGTGCGAAGTTTTTCTCCTGAAAATTAGTTTTCATTCATATGTAAAGTAGACCTAATTACCATCACAAAGACTTCGCACTTAAACTCGCTTTGAAGAGGAAGCAGACAGGAACTCGGAAATGGCCTATTCATAACAATACACAAAAAGCCATCTTGAGGAATTTTTATATCTCAAAACGTTTGAGACAATTTTTGGCATGATTGCTCCACTGTTTTAATTGGATATGGTAAATCTCACAAGCTAGTGCTTTGAGTGCTTTATGCCCAGGCACCCTCAAAAAAAGAGCAAATTTATGCGTGAAATACAAAATTTGTTTTGAGTTGTACCCTTCAGGCACAACCAGTCTCTTTTTAATCATTTTTATTTTACCCTAACAAGTTCTGTCTCTCTCGGGTAGTCAGTCCATTTTTTACACTGTTGTTATCTGAAGGCAGAACCAATTTTGTAATAATAATTATTAAATGTACTAATGAGTTCTGTCAAAACGTTTGAGACAATTTTTGGCATGATTGCTCCACTGTTTTAATTGGATATGGTAAATCTCACAAGCTAGTGCTTTGAGTGCTTTATGCCCAGGCACCCTCAAAAAAAGAGCAAATTTATGCGTGAAATACAAAATTTGTTTTGAGTTGTACCCTTCAAACACTAATAAATTCAGACATTATCAATAAAAAGGTATGAAAAATTCAACAATAAATAATTATTATTGATTTTATTACATGTACAAAATGGTCAGTTTGGTAAGGTGGATACTTTGGGATGTTGTCACAGGCTTCCATATAAGTTTGGAAGCCAGGGTGTCAACAAGGAATTCCAGCCGGTCAAATTTCCACAGCTCCTACCATAACCATTATGTCGGGTCATGAAGCTGACCTTGTAGGGTTTTTATATGTCCATATTTTGTAATCTTTAAAAGTATCTATAATATTAAATTATTATTGCAAAACAGATTGCATTTTAAATAATTTCTTGTATGTGATAGTCTGTTTTTGACTTTCGTTATCAAAAGGCACAACCAGTCTCTTTTTAATCATTTTTATTTTACCCTAACAAGTTCTGTCTCTCTCGGGTAGTCAGTCCATTTTTTACACTGTTGTTATCTGAAGGCAGAACCAATTTTGTAATAATAATTATTAAATGTACTAATGAGTTCTGTCAAAACGTTTGAGACAATTTTTGGCATGATTGCTCCACTGTTTTAATTGGATATGGTAAATCTCACAAGCTAGTGCTTTGAGTGCTTTATGCCCAGGCACCCTCAAAAAAAGAGCAAATTTATGCGTGAAATACAAAATTTGTTTTGAGTTGTACCCTTCAAACACTAATAAATTCAGACATTATCAATAAAAAGGTATGAAAAATTCAACAATAAATAATTATTATTGATTTTATTACATGTACAAAATGGTCAGTTTGGTAAGGTGGATACTTTGGGATGTTGTCACAGGCTTCCATATAAGTTTGGAAGCCAGGGTGTCAACAAGGAATTCCAGCCGGTCAAATTTCCACAGCTCCTACCATAACCATTATGTCGGGTCATGAAGCTGACCTTGTAGGGTTTTTATATGTCCATATTTTGTTTCAGGGCAATGTATTAGGTCTTCGGCAGCTAAAAAGGGCTGGTGGAGGTTGTCTTGAATGGGACTTTTCTAAAAGGTAGGTAACTGTTATTTAAGGAAACTCTTGTATTTTTAAAAGTACCATGGAAACACTACATACATGTACATTGCACAGAGACCAATGAGATAAATTGTTTTGTGCTCTCTTTCAAAGTGAGACTGTATGTAAATTTTGTGATGTCTATAAACATAATAAATATTAAAAATTTTATCATTGTGTAATACAATTCAGAAGTTTTCATTGGCCCTGCCATCCTGGTATATGAGGTAACATTCCATGCTCTACAAAATGATGGAAAGGGTACATGTCAGCTGAAAATATACAGTTACACAATGAAGTCAGTAGATTTCTCTCTATTTTGGGGACATTTTCAATAAAACAATATTATTGCGTTCAGGCTTGTTGGATATGAAATAACCAGTCGAGCATGGAAAACAAAGTTGACCAACATATCCTATTAATGATAATGATAATAATAATAATAATAATTTGTGAAGCATAATTTAGCTTGTTATGTGGAGCCAAGCTAATAAGCAAAAGATCATTAGGATAATTTGTCATTTGTTTTGTTTGTTAGTTTACAAGTAAATTTTTACTAAACCGATTGACTCCTGGGAGTTTACTCCGTGTAATGCCAGACGATTTTCTGATCATTTTGTACTTTGCAACCACCTCATAGTCCATACCTTGTCACGGTGTGGTTGCTTGTGTACCTCAATGCCCCGGAGCTAGCCCAATGAGAAATTCAGCATAGGAAAGTGCTGTTTGTTGTTTTTGAGTAGAGGTCAGACTGAAACACACTACATATATGTAATAGACAGAATACAGCCTTAGGCTGCTAGCTGGATACCAGACCTGAAGTACATTGATCAGTTTCAATGTAATCTTTAAAAGTATCTATAATATTAAATTATTATTGCAAAACAGATTGCATTTTAAATAATTTCTTGTATGTGATAGTCTGTTTTTGACTTTCGTTATCAAAAGGCACAACCAGTCTCTTTTTAATCATTTTTATTTTACCCTAACAAGTTCTGTCTCTCTCGGGTAGTCAGTCCATTTTTTACACTGTTGTTATCTGAAGGCAGAACCAATTTTGTAATAATAATTATTAAATGTACTAATGAGTTCTGTCTCTCTTGGGTAGTCAGTCCAGTTTGGACTGTTGTTATCTGAAGGCAGAACCAATTTTGTAATAATTATTATTTTGTACTAATGAGTTCTGTCTCTCTTGGGTAGTCAGTCCAGGTTGGACTGTTGTTATCTGAAGGCAGAACCAATTTGTAATAATTATTATTTTGTGCTAATGAGTTCTGTCTCTCTTGGGTAGTCAGTCCAGTTTGGACTGTTGTTATCTGAAGGCAGAACCAATTTTGTAATAATTATTATTTTGTACTAATGAGTTCTGTCTTTCTTGGGTAGTCAGTCCAGTTTGGACTGTTGTTATCTGAAGGCAGAACCAATTTGTAATAATTATTATTTTGTGCTAATGAGTTCTGACTCTCTTGGGTAGTCAGTCCAGGTTGGACTGTTGTTATCTGAAGGCAGAACCAATTTGTAATAATTATTATTTTGTGCTAATGAGTTCTGTCTCTCTTGGGTAGTCAGTCCAGTTTGGACTGTTGTTATCTGAAGGCAGAACCAATTTTGTAATAATTATTATTTTGTACTAATGAGTTCTGTCTTTCTTGGGTAGTCAGTCCAGTTTGGACTGTTGTTATCTGAAGGCAGAACCAATTTGTAATAATTATTATTTTGTGCTAATGAGTTCTGTCTCTCTTGGGTAGTCAGTCCAGGTTGGACTGTTGTTATCTGAAGGCAGAACCAATTTGTAATAATTATTATTTTGTGCTAATGAGTTCTGTCTCTCTTGGGTAGTCAGTCCAGTTTGGACTGTTGTTATCTGAAGGCAGAACCAATTTTGTAATAATTATTATTTTGTACTAATGAGTTCTGTCTCTCTTGGGTAGTCAGTCCAGTTTGGACTGTTGTTATCTGAAGGCAGAACCAATTTTGTAATAATTATTATTTTGTACTAATGAGTTCTGTCTCTCTTGGGTAGTCAGTCCAGTTTGGACTGTTGTTATCTGAAGGCAGAACCAATTTTGTAATAATTATTATTTTGTACTAATGAGTTCTGTCTCTCTTGGGTAGTCAGTCCAGTTTGGACTGTTGTTATCTGAAGGCAGAACCAATTTGTAATAATTATTATTTTGTGCTAATGAGTTCTGTCTCTCTTGGGTAGTCAGTCCAGTTTGGACTGTTGTTATCTGAAGGCAGAACCAATTTTGTAATAATTATTATTTTGTACTAATGAGTTCTGTCTCTCTTGGGTAGTCAGTCCAGTTTGGACTGTTGTTATCTGAAGGCAGAACCAATTTTGTGATAATTATTATTTTGTACTAATGAGTTCTGTCTCTCTTGGGTAGTCAGTCCAGTTTTGGACTGTTGTTATCTGAAGGCAGAACCAATGTTGTAATAATAATTATTTTGTGCTAATGAGTTCTGTCTCTCTTGGGTAGTCAGTCCAGTTTGGACTGTTGTTATCTGAAGGCAGAACCAATTTTGTAATAATTATTTTGTACTAACGAGTTCTGTCTCTCTTGTCTCCAATTTTGTACATACACCTGTACTGTGTACAAAGCATATGTAAATTGAAATAACTGAACTCAAAAAGCGAGTTATGCATATTTGCCACAGTGTTGCAGAATTGTGCGAGCAAGAATTACTCTAAAATCCTCACGAGAATTGCTGCACGCCACACGAGCTACACAGGGCAAAGTCTCTGGAAAACGTTCCCTGAATGACGTGTCACTCTCAGGAGGGAGCGGGTTGTTAATCTAATAAGCCATTTCCGAGTTCATGTCTGCCTCCTCTTCAAAGCGAGTCTAAGTGCGAAGTTTTTCTCCTGAAAATTAGTTTTCATTCATATGTAAAGTAGACCTAATTACCATCACAAAGACTTCGCACTTAAACTCGCTTTGAAGAGGAAGCAGACAGGAACTCGGAAATGGCCTATTCATAACAATACACAAAAAGCCATCTTGAGGAATTTTTATATCTCAAAACGTTTGAGACAATTTTTGGCATGATTGCTCCACTGTTTTAATTGGATATGGTAAATCTCACAAGCTAGTGCTTTGAGTGCTTTATGCCCAGGCACCCTCAAAAAAAGAGCAAATTTATGCGTGAAATACAAAATTTGTTTTGAGTTGTACCCTTCAGGCACAACCAGTCTCTTTTTAATCATTTTTATTTTACCCTAACAAGTTCTGTCTCTCTCGGGTAGTCAGTCCATTTTTTACACTGTTGTTATCTGAAGGCAGAACCAATTTTGTAATAATAATTATTAAATGTACTAATGAGTTCTGTCAAAACGTTTGAGACAATTTTTGGCATGATTGCTCCACTGTTTTAATTGGATATGGTAAATCTCACAAGCTAGTGCTTTGAGTGCTTTATGCCCAGGCACCCTCAAAAAAAGAGCAAATTTATGCGTGAAATACAAATTTGTTTTGAGTTGTACCCTTCAAACACTAATAAATTCAGACATTATCAATAAAAAGGTATGAAAAATTCAACAATAAATAATTATTATTGATTTTATTACATGTACAAAATGGTCAGTTTGGTAAGGTGGATACTTTGGGATGTTGTCACAGGCTTCCATATAAGTTTGGAAGCCAGGGTGTCAACAAGGAATTCCAGCCGGTCAAATTTCCACAGCTCCTACCATAACCATTATGTCGGGTCATGAAGCTGACCTTGTAGGGTTTTTATATGTCCATATTTTGTTTCAGGGCAATGTATTAGGTCTTCGGCAGCTAAAAAGGGCTGGTGGAGGTTGTCTTGAATGGGACTTTTCTAAAAGGTAGGTAACTGTTATTTAAGGAAACTCTTGTATTTTTAAAAGTACCATGGAAACACTACATACATGTACATTGCACAGAGACCAATGAGATAAATTGTTTTGTGCTCTCTTTCAAAGTGAGACTGTATGTAAATTTTGTGATGTCTATAAACATAATAAATATTAAAAATTTTATCATTGTGTAATACAATTCAGAAGTTTTCATTGGCCCTGCCATCCTGGTATATGAGGTAACATTCCATGCTCTACAAAATGATGGAAAGGGTACATGTCAGCTGAAAATATACAGTTACACAATGAAGTCAGTAGATTTCTCTCTATTTTGGGGACATTTTCAATAAAACAATATTATTGCGTTCAGGCTTGTTGGATATGAAATAACCAGTCGAGCATGGAAAACAAAGTTGACCAACATATCCTATTAATGATAATGATAATAATAATAATAATAATTTGTGAAGCATAATTTAGCTTGTTATGTGGAGCCAAGCTAATAAGCAAAAGATCATTAGGATAATTTGTCATTTGTTTTGTTTGTTAGTTTACAAGTAAATTTTTACTAAACCGATTGACTCCTGGGAGTTTACTCCGTGTAATGCCAGACGATTTTCTGATCATTTTGTACTTTGCAACCACCTCATAGTCCATACCTTGTCACGGTGTGGTTGCTTGTGTACCTCAATGCCCCGGAGCTAGCCCAATGAGAAATTCAGCATAGGAAAGTGCTGTTTGTTGTTTTTGAGTAGAGGTCAGACTGAAACACACTACATATATGTAATAGACAGAATACAGCCTTAGGCTGCTAGCTGGATACCAGACCTGAAGTACATTGATCAGTTTCAATGTAATCTTTAAAAGTATCTATAATATTAAGTTATTATTGCAAAACAGATTGCATTTTAAATAATTTCTTGTATGTGATAGTCTGTTTTTGACTTTCGTTATCAAAAGGCACAACCAGTCTCTTTTTAATCATTTTTATTTTACCCTAACAAGTTCTGTCTCTCTCGGGTAGTCAGTCCATTTTTTACACTGTTGTTATCTGAAGGCAGAACCAATTTTGTAATAATAATTATTAAATGTACTAATGAGTTCTGTCTCTCTTGGGTAGTCAGTCCAGTTTGGACTGTTGTTATCTGAAGGCAGAACCAATTTTGTAATAATTATTATTTTGTACTAATGAGTTCTGTCTCTCT
>NW_027179707.1:205000-220000 GCF_036669935.1 Montipora foliosa | reverse complement strand
ATCAATGTTCTTTAGTGGGACAGCTTCAGGATAACGAGTTGCAAAGTCGACCAATGTCAATATATATCTATGACCGTCCTCACTCGGGGGAACAATAGGTCCAACCAGGTCGATTGCTACTCTCTTAAATGGCTTGTCAATTAATGGCATCTTCTCTAGGGGAACCTTCGGTACGGAACCCTTGTTAACTGTCTTCTGACATACATCGCAGGACTTGCAATAACGAGTCACGTCCCCTTGAATGCCTGGCCAGTAGAACGCGCTTTGAATCTTATCAGTCGTTTTCTTTATTCCCATATGACCTCCCATGATCGATCCGTGCGCTAGTTCCATTATCCGACTTCTCAGCTGCACAGGAACCATAACCTGCTTCAGGGGTTTACTTCCGTTCACATAAGGGTGCTTGTAGACGCGGTGCAGAACTCCACCTTTCACTTCAAATGAAGTCTCAGTCTGGCCTCTCACAACTACGTCATCTCTCTCCCAAAATTTCTGTAGGCTCTCGTCGTCATGCTGCATCTGCTTGAGCTTTTCTCTGTCAACTACAGGACTTTCTTTGGTATCCGGTACCTTCAACGGAATATGTTCTCCAGCTTTCTTAGCTTGACTTCTCGTGGTTACAGCACAAGCTTCTTGCACAGGAACTTGCCAGCTTGGGTCTGGATCGTCACCGGCTCTTGCGCCTGGTACATTACCAATAATTAAATCATAAACAGCATCGGGAAGACACTGCGCTTCCACTTGGCCCTTGAGATAAGGTGTATCAACATCAATTTTTGCGATGGGAACTTTCCTTGCCGTATTGTCAATGAGCAGCATAACATTAAATTCGCCAGTAAACTGATCCTCAGACACAAGGTCCCTCTTTACTACAATTCCACTACAACCAGTATCTCTCAGGACATCAACAGGCTTCTCTCCAACTCTACCTTTCACGACAGGCATTTTACTTCTCACTCCAGTCAACGGTTCAACACAAGCACTACTCAACAATGGAATCTTCTTACCACAGGCTAACAGCAGCTTATCATCTTTAATACAGGCCTTAACTTCTTCATCAGTAGGTTTAACCTCAGGTGGTTGAACTAAACAACTGGCACTCACTTGACCACGCTGCACAGGGTTACCATCCTTACTTTGTCCTCCTGATCTGCGTCCACCTGATCGACAGTTTCTAGCTTCATGTCCCAGCTTGCCACATAGGAAACACTTTCTTGTTAGGGTTGGGCAGTTGACAGCTTTATGACCTCGGGTGTTGCACTTAAAGCAATGCAGAGCTGGTGGATTAATCTGCATGTTCTTGGCTTCGTCCCTCTCAGGCTGCACTGTTGGCTTTCTGCTCGCTGAGCTGAACAAATGTTTACCATGAGCCTCCAAGTACTGGTCAGCGATCTTCGCAATCTTTGCTAGGGTTTCAGGTGCCCTTTCTCGCAGGTGAATTGCCAAATCCTTGGGGCAAGAGTCAATAAATTGTTCTTTCACGATCAAGTCCTTAAGACCATCAAAACTTCGCGCAGTATTCGAAAGCTCTAGCCACCGTAACAGGTATCTGTCCAGTCGCACAATAAACTGCTCCGCACTTTCGTCAACTTCTGGTTTGGATGCTCTAAATTTTCGACGATAGCCGTCTTCGGTAAGGTCATATCTCTTCATTAACGCCATCTTTACCTTGTCATAATCCTTAGCTGCGTCCTCCGATAGACGTGAGTACACTTCTAGTGCCCGTCCAGACAACAGAGCACTGAGCTTCTATGCCCATCCATCTTTTTTCCACTTAGCTGTCTCGGCAAATCTCTCGAACCTCTGCAAATACGCGTCCAAATCGTCTTTACCATCAACAAACGAGGGGAGTTTAGGTGCCTTAGCCCGATCCTCTCTCACTTCAGGACGCCCGTCAGCACTCTCCACAGCCAAACGTGCAATTTCCAGCTCATGTTCTCTTTTTGCAGCTTCAATAGCCTCTTTCTGTTTCAACAGCTCGGCTTCCATCTCTAATTTTCTTAGTTCGCGTTCTTGTCGCCTAGTTTCTCTCTCTTCATCTTCTCTTCTTCTATCTTCTTCAAGTAATCGATGTTTCTCTTCCTTTTCTTCTTCAAACCGCCTACGCTTTTCTTCTCTTTCTTCCTCCAATTGTCTTCGTTTTTCTTGTTTTTCTTCCTCCAATTGTCTGCGTTTTTCTTCTTTTTCTTCCTCTTCCCTCCTTCTTTCTTGTTCTAATTGTCTGCGTTTTTCTTCTCTTTCTTCCTCTTCCCTCCTTCTTTCTTGTTCTAACTTTTGTTGCTTCTCTACAAACTCGAGGAGCTTTGCTCCTTCCAATCCAAATTCTTTTCCCATCTGCAAAAGCTTTTCCATTTCCATAGCAGTATTCCACAGCAAAAACACAATATACTCTCTTGTACAGTCCTCCTTACTTTAGCTGTAACTCCTTCTTGAATTGTCCTTTCCTGGTTTCTGTAGTAGGCAAACAAATGAATTCCTCTCCCGGACAGGCCCCCAATGTTACGAGTTCGTATGTGTTGAGGAAAGGTAGCTTGCAAACTAAACTGAACGCAGGGTTGTCGGAACAACAACAAGAAGATTTATTCCAAAAAATGAACGTAGTTTCCACGAAGTAAAACTCTAAATAACTCGTACTCGACGAACTTACACGGCCTCCGCCAACTTGAATGCACACAGCTTCTGTCACACTTGAATAAACACGGCTAACGCCAACTCTCTTCGCTTGTGAAAAACTAGTTAGAAAAACACTCCATTTGGACTCGTCTACTTATATACTCTGACAATAACCTTCTAGAACTTTCTAAATTAGTAATCAATCTAATTATAGAAAGATTACAAAACACACCGATTTAGAAACGCTTACGTACAAACCTAAATATAAACAAACTACGAACTCTCGCGAAGCGTCTAGAAAGTAACGCTTGTCACGCAATACTATTTTTCGTAACAGATTTGTTACAACATTCTTCGAAAATGGTATTATGAAATTATATAAATTGATTGATTGACCGGTGTGACTCTTTTCCAGGGCCTTCCTGTACTTCAACCACAAGATGCAGTGCTGAAGGAAATTGAGCATTGAAATTTAATTGGAGGGAATTTCCTGAGATGCAAGAAACAGACAGTGCTGATTGGAAATTGTGATGCAATTGTGAATAATAATTGATGTCTTTGTGTCAAAAGTTGGGAGGGTAGAGGTTTCATTGCCATTTTGGATATACCTTGTGAACATTATTAGGTCAAACTGTTTTAGCTGGGTCAAGTAAATTTGTTCCAGACATCAGGTAATTATGGAAGAGTCGAATGCTCTCACATTGAACTGGGTGAATACAAGGGAGAAATATTCACTGCAACAATCAGTGACTTCTCTGTTCATATACTGTAAGTTTTTTGACAAAAATCAAGAAAGGTTTCACTGTGACTGTTAATTTGTCATAGTATACTAATTTGTAGTATTTTTCATCGGAACTGGCAGGTAGCACACCTCATACAGTTCCATGTAACTTGTAAATTCGGTCTAACCATGCAGTTAATTTGTCATATTATACTAATTTGTAGTATTTTTCATCTGAACTGGCGGGTGACGCACCTCATACAGTTCGATGTAACTTGTAAATTCGGTCTAACCATGCAGTCAATTTGTCATAGTATACTAATTTGTAGTATTTTTCATCTGAACTGGCGGGTGGCACACCTCATACAGTTGGATGTAACTTGTAAATTCGGTCTAACCATGCAGTTAATTTGTCATAGTATTCTAATTTGTAGTATTTTTCATCTGAACTGGCGGGTGGCGCACCTCAAACAGTTCGATGTAACTTGTAAATTTGGTCTAACCATGCAGTTAATTTGTCATATTATACTAATTTGTAGTATTTTTCATCTGAACTGGCGGGTGGCACACCTCATACAGTTGGATGTAACTTGTAAATTCGGTCTAACTATGCAGTTAATTTGTCATAGTATACTAATTTGTAGTACTTTTCATCTGAACTGGTGGGTGACGCACCTCATACAGTTCGATGTAACTTGTAAATTCGGTCTAGCCATGCAGTTAATTTGTCATAGTATACTAATTTGTAGTATTTTTCATCTGAACTGGCGGGTGGCACACCTCATACAGTTGGATGTAACTTGTAAATTCGGTGTAACCATGCAGTTAATTTGTCATAGTATACTAATTTGTAGTATTTTTAATCTGAACTGGCGGGTGGCGCACCTCATACAGTTGGATGTAACTTGTAAATTCGGTCAAACCATGCAGTTAATTTGTCATATTATACTAATTTGTAGTATTTTTCATCTGAACTGGCGGGTGGCACACCTCATACAGTTGGATGTAACTTGTAAATTCGGTCGAACTATGCAGTTAATTTGTCATAGTATACCAATTTGTAGTATTTTTCATCTGAACTGGCGGATGGCACACCTCATACAGTTGGATGTAACTTGTAAATTCGGTCTAACCATGCAGTTAATTTGTCATAGTACACTAATTTGTAGTATTTTTCATCTGAACTGACGGGTGACGCACCTCATACAGTTCGATGTAACTTGTAAATTCGGTCTAACCATGCAGTCAATTTGTCATAGTATACTAATTTGTAGTATTTTTCATCTGAACTGGCGGGTGGCACACCTCATACAGTTGGATGTAACTTGTAAATTCAGTCTAACCATGCAGTTAATTTGTCATAGTATACTAATTTGTAGTATTTTTCATCTGAACTGGCGGGTGGCGCACCTCAAACAGTTCGATGTAACTTGTAAATTTGGTCTAACCATGCAGTTAATTTGTCATATTATACTAATTTGTAGTATTTTTCATCTGAACTGGCGGGTGGCACACCTCATACAGTTGGATGTAACTTGTAAATTCGGTCTAACTATGCAGTTAATTTGTCATAGTATACTAATTTGTAGTACTTTTCATCTGAACTGGTGGGTGACGCACCTCATACAGTTCGATGCAACTTGTAAATTCGGTCTAGCCATGCAGTTAATTTGTCATAGTATACTAATTTGTAGTATTTTTCATCTGAACTGGGGGTTGGCACACCTCATACAGTTGGATGTAACTTGTAAATTCGGTGTAACCATGCAGTTAATTTGTCATAGTATACTAATTTGTAGTATTTTTAATCTGAACTGGCGGGTGGCGCACCTCATACAGTTCGATGTAACTTGTAAATTCGGTCAAACCATGCAGTTAATTTGTCATATTATACTAATTTGTAGTATTTTTCATCTGAACTGGCGGGTGGCACACCTCATACAGTTGGATGTAACTTGTAAATTCGGTCGAACTATGCAGTTAATTTGTCATAGTATACCAATTTGTAGTATTTTTCATCTGAACTGGCGGGTGGCACACCTCATACAGTTGGATGTAACTTGTAAGTTCGGTCGAACTATGCAGTTAATTTGTCATAGTATACTAATTTGTAGTATTTTTCATCTGAACTGGGGGTTGGCACACCTCATACAGTTGGATGTAACTTGTAAATTCGGTCTAACCATGCAGTTAATTTGTCATAGTATACTAATTTGTAGTATTTTTCATCTGAACTGGCAGGTTGCACACCTCATACAGTTCGATGTAACTTGTAAATTCGGTCTAACCATGCAGTTAATTTGTCATAGTATACTAATTTGTAGTATTTTTCATCTGAATTGGCGGGTGGCGCACCTCATACAGTTGGATGTAACTTGTAAATTCAGTCTAACCATGCAGTTAATTTGTCATAGTATACTAATTTGTAGTATTTTTCATCTGAACTGGCGGGTGGCACACCTCATACAGTTGGATGTAACTTGTAAATTCGGTCTAACTATGCATTTAATTTGTCATAGTATACTAATTTGTAGTATTTTTCATCGGAACTGGCGGGTGGTGCACCTCATACAGTTCGATGTAACTTGTAAATTCGGGCTAACCATGCAGTTAATTTGTCATAGTATACTAATTTGTGGTATTTTTCATCTGAACTGGCGGGTGGCACACCTCATACAGTTTGATGTAACTTGAAAAGTAGGTGTACCCATGCAGGTAATCCATGTGGTTAATTTGTTTTAGTATGCTAGTATTACCCAACTGAACTGGCAGGTAAACTGTAAACCCGGAGGTAAGCTGCACCCTAACCTTACCAGCTGAAATTTACAGAAAAAAGTTTTTTGGACAGAAAACAAAAGAAATCCAAAGTCTAGTCTTTAGAAGTCAAGTTCATCCACTGTTCATCAAACGTTAACTCACTATTCACTAATATTGAAACGGAAAATACTTTAATGTAATTTTAGCACTTTAATGTAATGAACATCGTTTTTACCAACTTGGACATATGATTGATCTTTTTCTGGTATTTGTTGACAGGAATTTCTTAAACACAGTTTTGCCATAGATTTTTTTGCATTACAACAAGAATATGAGCGGAACGTTAGTAGCTTAGTACATGCAACTAGGCATGAAATTGGATGCAAAGATGGAGAACTGGCCACCAGAGCCAGCCTTTTTCAGATCTTCCCGCAGATAAGCTGCACCCATTTCTAAAAAACTTTATTTGTAATTGGGGTAACATAAGCCAGATTTTTATGCTTATTTAATAATAATGAAATCCCTTGCATATATTATTTTTATTCCTTATTTTGATGAATTTGTATGGGTTATCAAATAGTGATGAGTGAATTTAGGGAATAATTTCACACACGCTTTGTCCAAAATCAAATAATTTCATAAGCCTCAAGGCAAGAAAAATTATTTGATTTTGGACAAAACACAAGTGGAATTATTCCCAAGTTTCACGAGTATACATTGTACCATTTCATCAGCTATAAATCATGGTTGACAAATCGCAAAGTGGACACTATTTTGGCACGGTAGAAAAAGTTGCCATGGTAACTCATGTTATTAATTGAATTATTTTATTGAACTTATTGCAAGAATTTTATTGTACACTTAGATTCTATTGAAAGTAATATAAACAAATGATTATTTTTAGATTTGAAATAAAAATTTATGCATTCACAAACTCTAGAACTTGTTCTTTTTTCTACGTAAAATCGACTAACCTTTCATCCATTTCACTTTTTATTAACATTTCCTGGCTTACGTCAGGTTTTAAATGCTATTATTTACAGAGATATTGTAAACATTTTGCTGAGATTTTGTGCACTAAAACACCAACATTTTAAAAACACTTCACATACTTTACCCCTCCAGTTTTACAGATATTTTATTGACATTTCCTGCCTTCTGTCAGGTTTTAAATACTTAATGTACAGAGATATTGTGAACATTTTGCTGAGATTTTGTGCACTAAAACACCAACATTTTAAAAACATTTCACATACTCTTCCCCTCCAGTTTTTTGAGGGTTTTTGTAAACATTTTATAGACATTTCATGCATTCTTCTCACTCACTTTTTACAGAGATAACACTGACATTTTATATGGATGGATTTACAGAGATTTTTTCTCCTGTAAATTTTACAGAGATAGTAAAGAGATTTTACAGACATTTTGTACCTATCGCATAAAATCTCTGTAAATTTTTCCTTCAATTTACATAGATTTTATTGAGATTTTGTACACATTTTATGTCATCGTGAGGACGAAAATGGGTTAAATTTTACAGACTTTTTATGGAGTTACAAAATCTTTGTAAGTGTGCAAATTTACAGAGATTGTAATTTACAAAGAAAATGTGGACATTTAACAGAGATTTTACCAACTTTTTTGAAGTCTGTAAATGGTTCAAGTTTTCCAGTCCACAACCGTAATCCCTAACCCTAAACCCTAGCAACTGGCGCAAGGCGTGCATAAATAAGGGCAAATTGGGGTATGACGCAACACAGCGTAACCCTAACACGTGTGACAATACGTGCATCCCATGTCGCATAAATAAGGGTTTTGGTTGATTAGATGCAAGTCACGTCTATACACGAAGGGTGTGCATATATTAGGGGCAAGTTTGAACATGTACCCCTACAGGGACCTTTTCATCTTTGCTCGGAGTCACAAGGAGTTGCTCTGTTGTTGTCTGTTGCTCCCCCTACAGCAAACAGAGGCCTGTTCAGATTTGCTCGGAGAAAAGGTACCCAACCAATGCCACACAAAAAATACTAATCGGCACTGTTTACAAAGTCAAAACATCCAAGCTGGAAAATATTGTAAAAGCAGGTCAAATGTGTTGAAAAAACTCTTGTCTACTAGATTGCGCAAACTGGTAACTCCTACGCCTGCATGTAAAAAAAAACAACACAACTCCTTATAGGCATAAAGGTAAAAACGAATGCGGGAAACCAAAGGAAAAACAAATAACTCGCCTCGCCTCGCCTCAGCGCTGGAGGATGACTCTCGTAACTTTCAATCAATGGCAACAGTTTATCTACCAGCGTGCACTACAAACCTACGGACTCTCATAACTATTTATTACATTCGTCCTCTCATTCACAACAAGTAAAAAATGCCATTCCATTCTCTCAATTTCTTAGACTCAAGCGCCATTGTAGTAACGACTCCGATTTTAACAACAAATGTAAGGAAATGTTCCGCTGTCACCACAGGCAAACATCGTGCCCAAGAAATCGATCGAGATACCGCACTACAATCATCAAAGTCACAGAACGAAGAAACCAACAGAATTCCATTCACCCTTACCTACCATCCACAAAATCTTGCAGTCAAAAATGTAATTCTCAAAAAGTTCAAAATTCTCCGCAATGATCCCGAAACTAAATACATCTTTTCTCTACCACCACTTATTTCATTCAAACGCGACAAAAGCATAGGCAACTTTCTAGTTAGTAGCGCTTTCAAGTCAGACAACCAACCAGGAACTTTCAAATGTACACGCACACGATGCAAAACTTGTCCCAGGACCTAATCAATCTGCTAAAATCACTGACCACTTTACATGCATCTCCGCAAACGTCATCTACTGCATAACCTTTACACTATGCAAAAAGATCTACATAGGCGAAACATGGAGAAGATTGGAGGACCGCTTTCGCGAACACCTACGAGATGTGGCAAAAAACGACACAAAAGCCTCAAAACCAGTTGCACGCCATTTTAATCTTCCTAATCACTCCCACCACAACATGACTATTTGCGCCCACCACGGAAACACAGAAAGCCGTAAAAATCTCGAACAAAAATTTACTTTTCAACTGGGCACACTCTATCCACACGGGATCAATGAATGCCTCTCATTCCATTAATCTATTCACAAATTCACGTCATCCTATTTCTACCAATAGCAGAGGTCCTCCGCACACTAACCCTAAACCCTAACAACCACAATTCCTCTATTCCCTCCGACGAAGGGCTCGAAACGTCAACTCGATTGATAAAATCAATTTCTGTTTTTTTTAGTCGTGAATACGCCAAGCGTATAAACGACTACCGTTAGGGGTCAGAATATGCAAATTTGTCTCTCACTCAGGTGTAATCGGTTTTTTCAAGATATGTCAATTTGTCACTCACTCAGTTGAATTCAAATCGACATGGCGACGATCAATATCAATTATCCGACGTTCACTTTCCGAAGTGCGGACTTGTAATGCCGCAACGTAATTCGTTGAAATATTCTTCGACTTTTCTTCGTTTCGACGGGATTGACGCTCATTGCAGTTAGCATGTGTTACCGAGCCATTGCTCAATGGAACACTAAAGGCGTCACTTTGCTGTGTGTGTTGAAAATGAACGCAAGAGACATTTTCTCGTCGATCCGCCAAGTTCACAGGTCCACTCGTATTAGCAAAGGAGCACGCCGCGAGATTGCCGTGGACAGTGACAACAGCTGTGTGCACCAAAAGCAAACTACTGCTCTTTTAGTTTGTTACTATTTCATTATTCTATTGGTTATATTGAATGCCTATAAGGTGTACTTGTAACATATTTAAAAAGCTAAAGGCGTTTAAATGTAAAAGACGGGGTTAAAACCACTTGATAGCTGTGTTTACAAAGTTGAGAAATATCCAGGCGTTTTTCGTATCACCCTGCTGTAGTTGGACAGTGAAGCAAATACGGAACAAAGCTTGTGTAGACCTTTGGTTTTCAACCAAACCGTTAAAATTCGTAATCTTTTCCTTTGAATTCATCAAAGTTTGTCGCCGCCATGATTTATGAACCCACGTGGAAACGTAACATGGAATCGAGGCTAGCGATCAAATTCCCCATCCCCTCCTATGAGTGGTGATCAAATACCCCGACCCTGGGGAGACTAAGAAGATCAAATTCCCTTCCCCCGGGCAGGAAACAGGCGTCAAATACCCAGGGTATGCCGGGGGGGGAAGGGGAAGGTTGAAGGTTGAAGCTTCAATATTTGATTGGTACATTAAGTCCGAACAAAGTGCAGCCAAACGAGCGACGTGAGTTATAGCGCGGAGTTTGGGAACTTTTCGGTGTAACTCCTAATTTTGCTGCGATGTATTCCGTTGATTTTGGTTCGGTTTACGATACAGAGGAGTCTAACGTTTGAAAGGTTCAGTGCAAATATCGTGTGCGAGGGCGGCAATCTTCTGAATTGTTTCTTTAATTTACATTAGAGACATTTAGCACCACGTTTTTCGTTATTACGGCTGACGTGAGACTGCAGTTTGAGGTTTGACGTTTGCCGTTTGAGGTTTAATCCTCAATGTACTTTAGCAAAGGGTCGTTCCGTCAAGTCAAAACGGGAAGAAACGCAAGGAATTTTGGGTTATTAACACTTCAAAATGTCGGCTGCAGGTGCCAGGTAACGTCTGAACACTTACAACTTATGCCACAACAATGATAGTCGCTTTCAGAATTTAACACTGTTTTCAAGTTCCAATGTGATTTACCTCTTAGACACGATTTTAATGACATTCTTGAGGCGATGGTCTATGAAGACAGCAGTGATGACTCTAGTAGTAGTAGCGACGGTGACGACTTAGATTTGCTTCTCGTCGATACAATGTACCCTTCAACCGTTAAGTTGGACTTTCCACGGATAAAGCTGATCGACCTTAGTGATGCACAGTGTGAAGCCATGTTTAGGAAAGTATTAAGCTTTTGTGCATAACTGTTCCTTTATTTTATGCACGGATACTGGGGTCCTGAATGGTATTATGTCATCCACAGGTTTCAAAAAGAAGACATGGAACGCCTGCTACATGCATTGGAATTACCAGCATATTATGAATGTGTACAAAGAACCAAGTGTACAGGAATGGAAGCCCTCATGATTCTACTGAGAAGACTTGTGTACCCCAATCGATGGTGCGACCTTGTTCCAGTGTTCGGAAGGGATGAACCTCAACTCAGTCTTATTTTCAACAAAGTAATAAAGCAATGAAACAATAAAACAATACTATAGTCACACTCGAAGTCAAAAATCAAGCAACCCTGTGCAAATGTAATGACTGGTGGCAGAGTTAACTTGTGTAATTGCCAAAACATGTAATGATTGTTTTTTTATTTCTCTATGGTAGGTGATGGATGATATCTATGAGCGGTTCAATCATTTGCTCACGTCATTAGACCTAGTTTGGCTAGATCCTGAGTTGTTCTCTCAGGCAGTTGAAGCAAAAGGTGCCCCCTTACACCAGTGCTGGGGGTTTATTGATGGGACACCAAGGCCTATTGCACGCCCTATAAGAAATCAGAGAATTATGTTCAGTGGACACAAGAGAACACATTGTTTAAAATTTCAGGTGTGTGGATTGTTTTTGGTTTGAGCCCCGTTAGACCATCGTATACACCTCAGTTATATCTAGGTGATCGCCATTATCGTTGTTGTCTGGATAATCTTGTGTCCCATAAGCATTTTTCCCGTGCATGGTTATCTTAAATAACCTGAACACATGGTTTGAGAAAACGAAGGCGACCAGAGAGTTACAGAATATGGAAACCAGCCCTAAGAGGCAACAATTTGATGCAGGAAAAGGGTAGCCAGGTCCCTTTTTCTGTCAGAGAAAAAGTTGATATATTTTAAGTGTTGAGCCCCTTACTGTAAAGTATCTGCAGCAGAGTACGTGAAACTTTTTATTAAGGACAGAGTGTTTTTATCTATGTAGGGGTTGGAGGTACTTCCAGTGACAGGGTTGTGCGAGACCCTTTTCTGGGAAGGGGGGAGACTTTCTTGGAGTTGACAAAGCATTGTATAGGGGTTATTGGACTTTTTATCAACCTTTTGGTCTGGTTGTGGCCTAAAGAACGTTCCTTATTATTTGTCTGTATTTGCATATTACCTTAAAATTTATTATGATTTTGTATGAACATGCCTCCCTTCCCTTTCAAGTTATTAAGATTTAATAAATAGGATGTATTTTAATACAAGTACATGTTCATTTTCAGTCAGTACAAGCACCAAATGGCATTATTGCTCACATGTTTGGCCCCATAGAGGGACGAAGGCATGATGCCTTTATGCTTGGGGTCAGTGGTCTTGCTGATAAGCTTGAAAGACTTCAGACACCGACGGGAGAACCTTATGTCATATATGGTGACCCTGCATATGGAATAACCCGCAACATTCTAGCACCATTTCGTGGAGTCCGATTGACAAATGATGAGCAGTTGTTCAACACTCAAATGAGCAAAGTAAGAACATGTGTTGAGTGGGGCTTTGGCAAAATATGCCAAAACTTTGCCTTCATGGATTTCAAAAAAAACCTGAGAGTTTTGCTTCAGCCAGTTGGAAAGTACTATTTAGTTGCTTCTATCTTGGTGAACTGCCACACATGCCTGTATGGGTCCCAAACAAGCACCTACTTTAACCTAGAACCACCATCTCTTGAAAGATATCTTTCAAACCACTAGTCTAGTGGTTTAAAAGATATCTTTCAAGAGATTGTGCTTCTGACAGTAGTGCATAACCTTCAAACTACAGTGTAAAATACAAAAGATATTTAAGGAAAGAAATAAGTGTATTTTTAATAGAACTATGCTCCGAGCAAATCGAGCAAGGCACATGTAACATCAATAAAACATTCATTTATGGCCCTGGCTATAACCTCTCTGCGTAATTTGAATGTTATAAATGGTTGTGTAAAATCCTAAAAAATGAAAGCTTTTTGTTGTTGTTGTTGTTGTTTTTTTTTTTTAATAACGAAGAAAGAGAACCAAGATCAACATGAATGTCAAGAAAACATTTTCTGAAAATCAGCAGCTCAGGTTCAACAACGATCTTTTAAAAGGGACAGCAGAGCCCTTCTTTCTTCAATTTCCAACTCCACTCTAGCTCTTCGTTCCTCTGCTTCTGCAGCATACTTCTCTTTGGCAAATTCAAGTTCCATTCTCCTTACATCAAGCTCCTCCTTTTTAAATTCTGCTTTTTGGGTATATTTATTAGCTAACATCTCCATTGCAGACAACTTGCTACAGCGACGCTTGGTCTTCTTTTTTGGACGACCTACATAATTTAATTTTAGCAACGATCAGTGAAAACAAAATATTTTTATGCATAAGTGATGATTATAATTCTGAATACTTGCAGTCGCAAAAAGGGAATACTTTCCTTTGTCTGTAATATGTTACAACTTCTTAATTTCAATGTATTTGAGAAGACAATCTTAGTTCTGAATTGGGTGAGATGTGTGTTCAATCATCTACTGTAGATTTTTTCCTGCCAATGGACACCATGTTAGCCACACAAATTAACAGGAGGATATGCTCAGCTGGAAACTGGATAAAGATGTGTTATAGTTCTATGTGATCCTTGGTTTGTTTTACTCTCTTTTGTTTTAAACACTTGATATGCACAAACAAATAAAATAATACTTCAACCAAGGATAAAATTGAACCCCAACATACATTAACCTTACATGACTTACTAGCCCTGGAATGACTAATTGTTTGGCACAGACATGCATCCCAATTGATTAAGGCAGTTTGTTCCTGTGGATTCCTATTTTATAAACCTTTTTGGCTATCTTATAAGTACAAAGGGAGTAACCTTATAGACTTTAACAAAGAACAAAGACCACAAAGAGTGCCAAGCTAAATGGCCAGTTCAAGTCTTGCATACACTTTACTTAGAAACTCATACATGTAGGTTGTCTTTAGTGCCTGTATGAAAAATGAATGGCTCTGATTTTGCCTTAAACTGATGCAGTCCATTAATCTGTGGAATATTTTAAATTCCTACTTGACATACCTTTTGTAGCTGTGCTCTGATCACTATCACTTCCAGCAGAATCTGAAGTATCAGACTCACTGACTGACTTCTCACTACGGCGTTCTAAAATAAAGGAAATTCATGGATCAGACAGAGGTTGTTACCGGAGTGAGTGGCTTACAAAAATATCAAGGGTTATAGATATCCTGCAAGTCCTTTTGCACCTCTTGAGCATGTATCTGAACTTCTTCCATAATAACAGGACTAATACCAACACAGCAACTCTGCTATCTACAAACTAAAATAATCTACTTCTCTAAATATTAACTTGCTAATCTTTCAACAGCTGCTTTTCTCATCTCTTCCCCCTTTTTCCTGTCCTCCTCTTCCTTCTTTTTCTTGTCCTGTTTTTCTTTCTTTTTCAACTCAGCAGTATCTCTCCTAAATGCTAATATATCCTCACAGAGCTGGTTTAGTTCAGTAAACTCCTCCTCTGTGCCTGATCTTTAAGATAAAATAAACATTTCTTATAAGCAAAAACAGAAATCCTCACATGTTGTGAGGTTTAATGACTGTTAATTCCTACCTCTTTAAAGCCTTGGCATTCTCCTCCTTGTACCTATCAAGTATTCTGTCCATTCTCTCTCTGCAACCTCTCCCTTTAAGTTCCACTTGTTTTGCCTCTGTAGAAAACGCCTCGCTCAGTCGCTTGGCTATATCTTCCCATTCTTGTGGTTTCTCAGGCATGTACTGAGCAACCTCTTTGGCCAATGCAAGGTCGTGGCGTGTTTCTGGCCAGCGAAAGGGTGCCATACTGTAGAATTAAAAAGGCCTTATCAGATGTAAACTCCTCTTGACGCGTCAGAACTCTTAAAAGTGTGTTTTGAACAGCAAGCTTTATTTTCTTAACTTTAAGCAG
>NW_027179707.1:180000-197500 GCF_036669935.1 Montipora foliosa | reverse complement strand
TTCAGCGATAAAAACACTCACCTTGTAAAACTGCAGGATCGACAAAAAGCGGCCTTTCCACGTTCCATTGCGCTTGTGTATTGATTGAGAAGGCTTTACTGCCTTCTGCGCTTTTGACTAGTCTGCACAGTTTAAGATCAATAGATGACCCTATCCCACGCTTCTCGGCTTCGGTCTTGAGGCCAGCGTGTTCAACAATATGCCTTTTAAAGGCGTCAAGGCAATTATGTTCTCTTTTCAGGGGAATTCTGATCCTTTCCTTTCCCCCAAGAAAACTGAAAGATCCAGGAGATTTAGGATCAAGGAAGTAAACAACCCCTTCTAAAACACGAAACTGCTCTTCGCTGACTTCGCCCTCCGACATTGTAGCTAGGTCGTGGAAATGAAATAAAGATTCCTGATGGTTGGTGTCAAAGGTCGCGTCAGCTTATTTTTGGACTACGCAACGGGTCATACGAAGCCCCTTTGTTTGTTGTCACGCAAGATGAAGAAAACCGACTTCGTGGCCCTTTGTAGGGTCGACATAAGTAGCCGTTCACGGAAAAAGGGTCGTTTTCGTGTTTGTAATCACGTATATCGGAAAATCATTTCTCTTTTTCACGTATCACGACAATCATCACGGTTCACGAATTTTTTTTTTTTAGATTACGAATTACAGAAAATAAATTCGGTCGATCACGTTTCACGCGGAACCCCCTTACGGCCCCTCTGAAAACGAAAAGCGTCGACTGTCAAGAGCTTTTGATGACTTAGCATCGCCGTGTAGCCGCATCGAGCCACAGAAACAGCGCGAAAAATTAAGCCTCCTTTATGCTCAGGGGTCAGTTTCTCGAAAGTCCCGAAAACATTTCGGCCCCGAAAAGACATTTGTGAAATTGCTAACCGCTTGTTTGGGAAAGCCGATCTTTTAACATGTTTTCAAGCTAACTAAAAGAAACACGTCTGTGGAGTTTGATGACTCAAATCCTCTCCGTTCTTGAAATACAAAGGGAATTGTGACACCCGAAAGTGGCCCGTAAAGTTTCGGGACTTTCGAGAACCGGGCCCCAGGTGTGAGTGTCTGACGTGGCTTGAGCCTGCGATCCAACCAACGACCAGTCCCTGGTCAGCGGTCAACTTAAAAAAAAAAAACAGCTGATCCCGATAAGGTCCAACTTGAGCTCTGCTCAGCGGAAACCTTGTTTTGACAAGTGTCAAATGACCAGAACATTGATGTCCAATATTAAAGTTGTAGGCTGTAAACCGACAGAGCTGCAAAACGACTGCGCAAGTCACAAGGGCGCGCAAGAAAACTGGGGATGATAAATAAAACCATAGCAACTACATACGTAAAATGATTTGTAAAATGGCAGAATTTTCAAAAAATTAAAAGGCTGTCCGGTTTTTCACCCATTGCAAGAGTCAACCAGCAAACGGTATCCCTAAACTCTTGTGAGAATTGGTCCAGTTCTCGAGGCACAACATATATATCTTTTGAACACCAGTTTTTTAAATTTATTTATGAACACCTGCAGAAAATTTGCCACGAAAACACAGTTTACCGGGAAGACACGGTATGCTAATATGCAGCTCGCGTAAATTTCGTTACATATACATATAATTACCATATGCGTCATGACAGTTGAGGAAACTTGGGGTGGAAAAGCCTGCTGGTTCCACAAAAAAACTCGGGCAGGGGAACAATGAAGAAGAAGAATGAGAAGATTTACTCCCGGGATTGCCAGATTTCTTAATAGAGACACAAATTATTGGGCATGTACTCGGTACTGGACGAGGGTTCACCGTGAAGTAAATAGTTCCTAAGTATGCGTGTTCACTTCCTGTACACTCAACCGAGCTAAGTCGACGACACATCCCAGTGAGGCTTTACCAAATATTTGATCGTATTGGAGCAACAGCTCCTGGTTACCGCGCTGGAGTTAGATGGTGTAACAGCTGTTCTAAGCCCGTCGACGAAAAACTCAAAAGTGAACGGGATTACAGTCCTCCTGAAAAGGTATTTCACCCTGTATTCCTCTGCCAAAATAAAGAAACACACGTGCATCCACTGAAAAATACTTGCATTTAGCGTTTGTGAGACCTTTTATGAGAAAGCAGGCTCTTATTTCTCATGTATGACAATTGCAGAGGGCAAGTTAATTCGCATCCCAGACATCTAATACCACCACATCATCGTCAAAACAGGTAATGCAATTTAACCATTTTGGAGGAAACAAATATATATTCTTAACATTTTGAAATTGTCACGTTTTCAGCAGCCTAGCCTTCAACAGTTGGAAAAGCAACTTAAGGAGATGTAATCAGAAATGAACTATTGGAGGCAGAGTTAGGGAAAAACACACACACACACAAAAAAAACCACTCGAAACTCTCTATTGTCAAATTTTGGAACGTGGGAAACTCTGAGCATCGAAACTTGATTGATTTTTCAAGCAAATCTCGAGGATCGAGTAGAGTGTGAACTTACATTTGACTGGCTATTAAAAGTGCCTATTAAAACTGCCTATTAAAACCTGAGGTAACAAGATTAGGTCTCGTAATCTCAAATATTTATGTCGTCGTTACTAGCTTCATTATTTGAGGATCTTGTTGGCCGCTTCCAACTAGCTCTTTATCGACACTACAACAGTGGTGAGGAACCAATCTAATAGTATGCGGCAGATGAAATGGAAGAATTTGCAAATACACATGCACAAACACTGTTCACGCAACTGCTGAATTCAATTACCAACTAGGTTCGATTACCAGCCGCTGTTTCGGGAATTGAGTGAGCGCTCACTCCCGCAATCAATCAATCAATCCCGAAGTCTCTTCTCAGGGAGGATGCCCGAACTCGTGTGAGCGGCGGATATCGAGCCTAATTACCAACAGGAATAGTGCTCAGAGCAAGGAAAGACAAGGGCTGCAAAGAAAAAGAAGCTCCATTGCCTATAATTTCCTACTTCAGGTAAAATGCACACTGTAACTACATTTCAAAGTCTTGGAACAAACATATACACACGTACCTTGCTAATAATCGGGTTTTTTTTAATTTCATACTTGTAAAGGGCGTTGTAAATAGTACTGTTTCATTTTTTTCATTGCATTGTATAATGTTTCACTGATGTCAAGCTTGTTTATTGAATTTATTGGAAAATGAATTACACAACTGGTTTTTAATGACACTTGCACGAAAGCTTATGTAAGATTGTAATACAATAAGCTTATATTAAAATATATTTTTTTAAAAATACAAGTTGAGTTAGGGTTAGGAATTTGGCAGTTTTTCCTTGACAATTGTCCTTGTTCAAAAACTAGCATGCCAGTTTTTGAACAAGGACACTTGTCAAGGAAAAAATTGTCATATTTCTCCATTTACACTGCCAAGGAAAAGTTGCGAAGGAAAACTTGCTGGTGTAAATGAGGCTTTAAGGTATCTATCTCGGCCTAGGAGTTTTCAGTTTCTAGAATTTCAATTATTTTTCTTCTAATAGTTTTTTTATCTGGATACGTTTTTGAGATTAGTTGGTATCCCATTCTATATTTTAACACCAACAGGTGCAAAGACCTTACTTTGAACGTTAAGGTTACGGAACAGGTTCGAGGGTCTAAGTTTTCCAAAATTGTGATATTTGGCGTACATAAACTATGTGGTCTAGGATTCCTTATGCAGAAAGAAAAACCCGAAATCTCTTTTCACTCCGGAGTTATTGTAAGTTTCCTTTTTTTGCACAGTTCAGAGGTGATGAGGTTTCAACACCGCTGGACAACCAGCGAATTTAGTGCGAGAGGATGACTGCCAAAAGCGCGTCATCACAAAATTGCATTGCTTGCGTCGCTTGCTTGTTTGTAGTCGTGGTTTTGGATGGAGAGAGAAAAGGCAGATCGACGCTCTCGCAAAAAAAAATCACAGTGATAACAATGGGGGTGACAGGCCTACACAAATCCTATCCACGTGCTTTAGCCAGCTTAGAGTTTAGCTCGAACGAGTATGTCTTTTAAGGATCTGCTCGTTCTGTACGAAATGATCAGGGGATCTTGAAATATTTTGCTAAGTAGTGGTTGTTGCTGGATTAAATGCCATTTTTGCATGAGTATTTGTTTACGAATTTGCTATCGTACCTAAAATGTACAAGGACAGATTCAAGTTATTATAACTTTCACATGCAGCCCGCGGAAAAAGATGGCAAAGCGACCAAAAGCTTAGCCGACCATTATTTAGACTTATCCTAGAAGCCATCTTTGGCTTTACATAACGCGCAAAATGGATCTTCTGTTATATTTTGCAGTAATCAGAAAGAAAGATAACCATGGCAAAAACAGATAGAGATGTGTGCTAGGAACCCTGCTTTGTGCATTTTGGCGGGCATGCTTTCCCTCGGGTTTTCCACTGCTTCACCGGCCCTTGTGTTTTCTCCTTGCCCTGCCATTGTGGTTGTGGAGTTTCGTCTTGATTTGGCACGGCCAATTTCCGCTTTCCCCATTGCAAAAAACCAGTAAAAATCGCGAGAAATTAAGAAAATGTGCTTTTGCGTTCGAATTGCCGGCAAAGGAAACTTTGATCTGGAAATAATATTTTCCCGTCAGTTTTGGCACACACCAGGAGATTGAGCCCTATTGGTGCCTTAGGTGATAATCAGGAAGGCCACTCCCAGGGGGCGTGTTATCTTGACTAAACTTTCTAAGCCTTGTTTCTCGGCTTAATTTTTCTCGAATTTTGCAATCTTTGAGCGGATACTTTGCGTACAGGATGCATCGCAGAAACCTGATTTCGCCCAACGCTATGGGAAACCCCTTTCTGGAAAAGAGAGGCGGGCTTTAGCTTATTTGTTTTTTTTGTTTTAAAGATATAATTCCTAACGCTAAGTCAATCCAAGCAATGTACGTCGCGGAACATTGAATTATAATATATTTTTTTGAGAGCTGATCTAACTATTCCCCGACACCCTTTTGAAGGCAAACATCTGCTAAGTATTATGCAGTCATTGTTTACTTCGGAAGGCCAAAATCCGACGCGAGTTTGCCGCATTTATAATAATCGCTTCATTTTGCATTTACTGATCCCAGTACATTTTAAAGTGATTAGTACCGTGGAGTCTTGTGAAGACAAAGTGTTCCTATTTGAGCAGATTATCAACACTGGACTTGACCTACTTGTACCCATCCGCCCAAGAAAGATCCACCCGACCGAGCCCTTTTGGATCCCATCTACACTGAAGGAAATGATACAAAAGCGTCAACGTGCATTATACTGTTGAATGATACAATTGATGATTTTCGTTGCTTGAGAAACAAGGTTAATCGCGAACGTAAACAGTGTCGTGCTAAGTATTTCAAGACCAAAGTAGGGCATCTAAAACATTGCAAACCATCTGCATGGTGGTCTGAAGTTAAAAAACTCAGTGACAGTACCCCTTCGTCTACCACACGTGCTGATATTACCAAGTCCCTACAACACGTACCTGGACCTACGGATACAACCAGCTTAGCAAATAGCACTAACGAGTCACTCCTTACACCTATGCAAGAGTTCAGCCCACTGTCATATGGCTACTCCCGTAATATTTTGTCTGAGAATACAGGTTATTTACCTCTTGAGGTCACTAGGGAATCCGTTTTCCTGAAGCTGAACGAGTCCAAAGCTCATGGTCCAGTTAACATCCCAGCCTGGTTACTAAACGAAAACGCAGACATCCTGGCCGAACCCATTACTCAGATTGTTAATACCTCCTTCCGTGAAGGTCGACTTCCATCATCTTGAAAAAGAGGTGATGTTGTACCAGTTCCTAAGCAAAAATCGGTTGAGGACATTAATAAACACCTCTGGCCCATATCTCTGACTCCGATCATCTCAAAAATTGCTGAAGAATACATTGTTAATACTAATACTAATACTAGAAACAAACGACACTTCTGTCTTCCAAGATGCAAAACTAATAGGCACAAGAACACTTTTTTAGTACATAATTGTTTTAATTTTGCCTAAGGACTCTAATAATATTTATTATCCAATTGAAAATATTAGTGATGTTTTTAGTCATTCGCATTTTATAGTATATGTAAAGTCACATTACAACAGATTTTTAAACTTTTAAGTAGTAATAGATATCTTTCATATTTCAGCCGGGGGCTGCTAGGAGTTATTGATATAAAGCTATCTATCTATCTATTCAATTTCACCAGTTAAAAAAACTTCCACGTCATTCTTTGTTCTGTTACCTTTAAGGAGCAAGGGTGGCACAGTCGGTCAGTGCGCGTCCTTGGTGCATAAGGTCTTGAGTTCGATCCCCGGATCTCTCATCCTTGTTTCGACTTCTTTCCTTTCAGTGTAGCCTAAATAGCTTTAAATACCCTAACAACGGAGCACTGATGGAGAAGAGGGGGGTAAAATGATACTTGCACGTGATAGACAGCAGTGATATCTAAGCGGCCCAAGAAACGTGGTGAAAAAACGATAGCTGTAGACAGGCAGGCAGCTGTAAACCAAACACCCGCAACAGCTGCTCCAAATATCTTCTTTTTGATGAGGCGATGCTAGAATGGACGAAACGTTGCGTGCATCCGCTTCAAAGAAATAGCAACAAGATTTGTTAGAGAGGCTAGCGGAAAGAAATTATATATACGTCAAACTTGAAAAAACTCTGATGATCTCGAGGCTCCTGAACAGGTTAATCTTCCAAAAGTTACAATTGTTGCACAACAACAAACTCTCAACGATCAAGTTGTATGTAACAAACATGTCTGCAACCGCCAGGCTGATCACCAGGTAAATGCTACGCTTGCAAAGGATTCGCTGTTTCAGGAAAATAATGATTGTAAGGGCATTCATGGTCACTATAGCAAGAACTTCGATGTTAAGTACTGTCAGCCAGGCAATGCACTTGGATGAAGAAAAGGGCTCGAAATTAAGAGAAAGTGTTCTGTTTTGGTGATGAGAATCATTGGCCATCTACGTGAAAAAAGGAAACGACGATTAGAACATTAGGATAGTTTGTGATTGGCTAAGAGAAATGCGGTTTTTAGGTAACGCAATACAAAAAAGAGGAAAGAGGTAATTCGGTAAAAAAATCGAAGATAACAAACCAAGCATTCTGATTGGCCAATAATGGCAGATAGCTAATCAAATGTGAGTCCTCTGCACAATTATCATAGCTTTTCTTTTAATTTTCTTTCTGTATATTATCAATAAGTAGCCAGCCACAATTTTTTTTTTCGTACAATTTGAAAAAATTAAACACTGATAAATTTAAGACCTCTGGTCTCATGCAGTTTAGTTGGTTTTTAAAACCTTACAAGTATTGTTTTTGTCCCAAATTGCACGAAGACATCGTGATTATTCGTATACACGCAATGTCCCTTTAAATTGATGAACAAGTGCACTTCGTATTAATAACATTTCGTGCTAAAACGTATTTTAATGTGATTGGCCTCTAAGTGGCGCATTGACATCGAGCATAACTGAAGCCCGAGTTGATCAGTCTGAATATTGATATACAAAAGGACGCTATCTTTGACAAGACATTGTTGAGGAAAGAGCCTATGTTTTAACCCTATGCACACATTTCTGGGTTGTTTCCCGAGTTAGTTTCCTAAATGTCTTGTAAAAGCGCACACAAAATCATTGACTTTTGTTTACGTTTTTCCTTGTAGGTTTTTTATAACCTACCCAAATTACGTCGATGCTGTTCTACGTCCCGTTAACTGAAACACCGAATCTATGCCTGTTACACGTTTGTCAAATAGCGGAAATCGAAATGTTTTGACTATATGTATAGGTTTCGAGAAACTTGGCTCTTTTCTTCAAACGATATGTGCCAACTGAATAATTTGATACATATAGACAACATTTTTATTATTTGTCGACTCCTTTAAATGTTCAAGTCCAAGTTCAAGATCATAAACTTCCGCATATATGTTGCCAGTAAAATCCGTTCTCAGGTTGAATCCGTTTTAACCTAGGTTAAATTGGAGACCCTTAGGTATTTTTCCCAGTTTGAATACGCACTCAGATGGATTGAAGAAACTTTTTTGAAGCCTAAATTAAACCTAGAGAAAAAATTAGGGTCAGGTTAGAATTAGTGTTGGTTTTTATACATAGATATCAATGAACTTACTGTACAAAAGTAATTTATGAAAGGCCTGTGTTGGGTTGCGTATGTTCGTCGTGGTAATGTAGTGGTGAAGACAGGACTATAGATCTGGAAGGTCCGAGCTCGATCACCGGTAACTGACAAAGTACAGTTCTTTGTTCCCTAACTTTGTTGTAATGTTGAGACTAAATGGATCAGTGTATGAATGCAGAAACCGATAAGGAAATATAAAACATCAAAAAGATGTGTTGAGATGCGTAAGGCGGAGCTTGAGAGAAGGTATTGGTGTTAATCCAAACTAGATAGAAAGCATATTCAACCTAGGTAAAATGCAGATCACGAATTTAACCTATAAGGTAAAAACGGATTTGACCGACAGCATTTTTTAAACAATAAGAGACTAAAATGTTTGCTTAAAAATCCGAGCAACGACAACAAATTTTTAGAATACAAGAATAAAGCGCACAATAAGGTACGAAAAGCGAATGAGAAAATTTTAACATTTCTTAAAGTTTGAAATTTGAAATGTCAAAAAAAAAATGTCTTAGAGTACGAAAATAAAGAACAAAAGGAGATTAAAGAGAAGAAAAGCGAAGGAGATGACAACGATTGGGGAAACGAGACAAACTGTAACAGCTTTACACGAATATAGTCATCCCGTTTTTCTTAGTTTTATTGTCATTGCAAGTTAGCTTAAATTTTATTTGCCGTTTGTTAAAAAAAAACAAGAAGTTAAATAAATACCTCTTACTAACCGAGTTCGAGGACCGTACTGTAAGTTACGGACCGAGTTTGTTCCCGTTGATTTATGGCCTGCGCGCTTCGCGCTTGGGCCATAAATCAACGGGAAAAAACGAGGATCCGTAACTTACAGTGCGGACCGAGAAAAATCGGTTAGTAAGATATTTAGTATATCTCAGAGGTTAACCGGCGCACGGGCAAGGAAACTAGTCAAAGTGAAGCGAAAGGTTCAACTGCCACAAAGAATGCCGTGCCAAAATCCCCAAAACTAAATCTTCTTGGCTGTTAAGTTTGAAATAGTTGCTTGCAAGATTCAAACAGTTTTCAGTACAAGTTTATGCAACAGAAATGACATGAAAAACTCGCTAGATGATGTTTTGTCGAAATTTTAAATTTAGCGGGCTGTACAGCGGGCCGTACTGTAGAATACGGTCCGCTAATTTAGCCAATTACAGCGCGCGTACTATCTGAGAGATATAATAAAGTCACATACCAACCTTTTGTTGCCGTTTTTAACAAAAAACAAGCCAATATGGCAACAGGACATCGGTTGCTGCAAAAAACGTAATTTCAACTGGAGAAAAGACTTTCAAAGCAGGGCAAATAAGGACACACCTCGTTCAGTTTTCGTCTTGGGAAATTTGTCAATACCTTGCTTCCCAAATTGTAAAACCAAGACTTAACATTAAATTAAGTTTAGGTTTTGGGTTCAATGCTTAGGCTAAAAAACGACTGAATGAGTCTAAAGTGAAGTATCAACTCCCAAAGGCAGCCGAAAGCTTCTTATACCTAATAAGAGCTCTATCAATAGCCAATTATGTGTACATCACCGTGGCAGCCTATTTGATTTTGTGTTATGCTTTCCCGCGCCAATTATTTTTTAATAGATATAATAAATATCTTACCAACCTTGTTTTACTCTCCAAAGTGCAAAATACGACATCTTTTAATTTTTTCCAGTAAATTCAGTAACGTCATTGTGCTTCGCCCTCGCGCGAACAGTTTAAGTGCAAAAAATTACAAGTGTAAGTTAAGTTACGGACCTTGACCACTGTGAATAAAAGCCCGGAATATATATTTTCTTTCAAGAAAACGTATTCGTGTTTACTAACTTTTTCTTAAAGTGAAGCAATTTATAAATCTTTTCCGGAATTTAGGTCTTGATTATCAACAAACGTTTCGACTGAAACCATCAGTCTTCATTAGTGAAGTTTGTCACGTGATAGTGAACTATCACGTGACAAACGTCACTGATGAAGACTGATGGTTTCAGTCGAAGCGTTTGTTGATAATCAAGACCTAAATTCCGGAAAATGATTTATAAATTGCTTCACTTGAATTGTATCCGGAAGAATGATAACATTCACTTTCAACTTTTTCTTAAACTTGCGTAATTGTGCTGAATGAAGATTTTGTATAGAAGATGTAACCCGAGAGGAAGAAGTTTGAAGTAAGGTTAATTCACAAATTTGGTCACCTGTCCAGCATGGGAATAACGCCTGCTCAAAGTCATGTTACAGAAGAATCAACTGTTGCTCGCTGTGATATATAATGTGGTAATGAAAGTACATTCTAGTGTTTATTAAAAAAAAAAAACGGGTCTGAAATTTAGGCTTCAAAATTTCAACTGTCATGTCATCAGTACATTACCAAAACAACTAGCTCGCACAAAGAAAAAGACCTGAGAATTGAAGTCGCTGCGAAAAACATGCTTAGGTGAATTTTGGAGTGAGCAACTGACTAAACTCCAAACTTTCACCTGAAAGGAAATACTTGTCGACGCACTGACATTTCCATATCTCCACCAGACATCCCTCTCCTAACACTTTTTGAACGTAGATCGAGATAGCCTCGGTCGTCTGGCGCAATTGTTCTTGTTCTTGTTCTTCGTAGGATGGATTGTATCCTCTCGAAAACACGTACGATCGTAATCGTCCACGGGCGACCCAACACGTCCCACTAGTTTCTCACTCCCATTGGCCTCATGTTGTAGCTGGAGTCCTCGCGAAAAGTTCAACCACTCCAGACACTCCTAGACTTCTTCGGAGGTGCGTTTGTATTCTTTGCGAAACCCGGTCTCAGCACGCCGACGATCATAGTGTCCGGTGGGTATCTCCTGCATGATACACCACAAATAGAGAGTATAAGCGTCGTAGCCCAGGACTCCTTGACATGGCTTGGGGTCTCGTCCAACCACCTCCATTTCGACCTGACGGATCTTGGTCTTTCCTTTCTCGTGGTAGCGGTGAAAGATGATGCTTGGGCCGCCAACAATATTATCCCGTAAGGTATAATACAGGTTTTTGTCCTTTTCACGGAACAGAGTGAGAAGGTGTCAGGTGGTAGCGTCGCAAACAGTTAGATGAGGGCGACTCCTGGAATGGAGATGCCTTGTTTGAGCATGTCAATGTTCTTTTCTTTCCAGAAATCACTCTTCTGGATGGCTTCGCAAAACGGTTCCACGTCCAGGTTGTTGTACCTTTCGAGAAAATCCCGCATGGTTTGCATGTTGTGTTCTTGCCACACCCGTTGGCAGTACGCATAGTCTTCCTCGGAGATGTCTTCGTTGTGCAAAGTGGAATGGAACGCTTCGGGAGGTGGTAAGCATGTCTGTTCCAACTTGTCTAAAGAATCAAACCACTCGTACGGGAAGAAACCTTTGGTCTGCGGGCACCCGTAGGCTTTCAAGAATTTAGCGTAACTGAATCCAGGCGCTAAGAAACTGAAGATGTTCAAGAAACGCAGACGCTCCGAGGAGAGACACATGAAGGTATTGGTTTTCTTGATGGTGAACTTAAGATCATCCATCAGAATGGGCATCAGGAAAGCTTTCAAGGCATTGACGTCATATTTGCCAGAGTTAAACGCGATGACAGGAAGCTGGGCCAAATGTCCCTCCAGTTTGGCTTTCAGTTTGAACAGGGGAGGCACGGGTTTTTTCTTAGGGGGAGTCCCTTCGTCGTCATCGTCGTCGCCGTCGTCTTCTTCTTCATCCTCCTCTGTCTCCTCTTCCTCCTCTTGTTCCTCCAACTTTTGCTAGGTGGATTCGAAAAGCGCCTCCATCTCAGGACCTTCCATATGATTGGCCTTAGCCGCTGCACTGATACTCTCAAGGTGCTCCACCATCTCAGCCAACAACTCCTGGGGATTGCCGTTACCGATAAAACAAACGGGCTCCGTAAACTCGGGGACGTTGGAACAAATACTAACACTGGGGGGTACATGTTTTTGTGTCCACTCTAATTTTTCCGTATTGTTCAAGTCTTGTTGAGATACGAGCATGACCTCGATGTCGTACGTCGCCCAACAAGGATAGTATTTTAGACGTTCGGGCACCTCAATCCCTTGTTCTTTTAACTGTTCAAAGACAGAGGCAGCAGGTCGGTAGACACCTCCAGGGAAAGTTGGGACGACGCTCCCTTCACAGGTTTTTTCGTGTCGATTAAACTGGAAGGCCGACTTCCAAAATTTCCCACAGCGAGCCTATTGATACTAGTGCGGGTACTTGGCCATGTCACAAATGTGCGAAAAATGATTCTCGTACAAGTTCAAATAGACCGTACCCTCGTACTGACCAAGGGAGCAATAAATCAGCTACGCTGCGTACTCGTCCTCCTCATCCTTCCCCTCTTCATCCTGATCCACTTGCACGGGTCCCAACGCATATACAAAAATGTTCTTTTTTATCAAGCGTTCCAGATCGGACAGGTCGTTCCAGTTGTGCTCCTTTGAACGTTTGGGTATTTTGATCGACCCGATGGGCGGCACGATACGTTTCAAAAGTGTCTTTGGCGGCCTTTTCCAAATTGTGGAGGGTACACCTTGCTGAGGGCCAGTACCCGGAAGAAACACGAGTTTTCCTGGTATAACGTCCCATTAATGTCACTCCGAACCAAACCTTGGAGTCTCCGGTTATGTTTTTTTAGGGCGGGAGTTGTCGACTGCAACCGATGGGATGTCGGCGCAGCTTGTTGACGTAAAAGGTGATGTTGGTGATCTGTTCCACCACCCATTTGCTATTGTCGCGTTGCTGTCGCGCCCACTCCAAGACATCCAGGTTGTTCAGTGCCTCGCGTACTTGCTGCAGATTTACTTCTCGTGCGATGACGAAGGGTTCAGGAAAGGTCACATGATTGTTAGCAGAGGCATGATAATACCTCAAGTCCCCGGTCTCTTGGTTCCGCAAAAGAAAACCAGAAGACAAGTTCAACTTAAAAACAGTTCGCTGATCCCGAAAGATGTCATTCAAATGGGACACCATCACATTGCTGGTTGCAGATCGCACAAACAACAGTTGTACCAATCGTAAAGACGGTTGATGCGACGAAACAGTGTGCGGATTTGCGCCCATTTTTGTTGGTAGATGGGAAGGGGACTGCGTTCTTCCTCGGGGAGGGATGTATACTGTATGGGATCCGCTCACGCGTGCAAGGTTGATCCGAGTAAATTTAATCTCATATTTCACGGTTATTCAATCAAACACTTACACTTGCCATGTATCAACATTGCCCAAATCGATTTCTGATAAATCTGTGTCGAGAAAAGCGTTGATCTCTCTCCAAAATCGTTTTTTGGACGTCGAATTAAGTTTTCGCCACACAATTTCTTACAGCGACTTGCAATGTTTGCCCCCTGGCGATCCCAGAACCCTCTTCGTATAAACCGGTATCCGATTACTGGCAACTCATTCATAGACCTTATTCATAAATGGCGGTCAATTTATAATTCTTTTGTCGAAGTGCAAATAAGCCTACCAAGCCTCGATACCCTACAGTGAATTGAAAATAATTCTTGCTCTAAAATGAGGCTTTGTAGGCTAATTTGCACGTGGACAAAAGAATTATAAATAAATGTGACCGCCTTTATGAATACGGTCTATTGTTTTCACGAAACTGCCACAGCCATTTTTTGCTAATTCTGTTGGATTCGAAAGTGGGCTAACTATAACCTACTACCAAGCACTGACATGTTCAATATTCGCGACAAACAAAACCAAAGAATACATACTATGGCGATTTTATTGATCTCGACCAAGAGAAGATCTTTGTTTTTCATAGTGAGTTAAATTATATAGCGTAATTAATTGTCAGGCCAAACTATATAAGTTGTACAGTGAAACACGGGGTCCGGTTTGCGTTAAATGTTGCAAGTGATGCTGAAAAATCAATCAATTAATTGATTAGTAATGTTAATTGAACCGAGTGGAGTGCAATTTGATCTGAAATCATACGTGTGATGAGCGTGCCGTGCGAGTTCGATTTGAAATCACAAGTATAAATTTAGACCAAAATTGCATGACACGAATTTCAATTGCCACTTAATTGGCACTGCGGAAATACGTTTTTGTGACGTCACAGTAACTGGTCAGTAGTCATCACCATCAGGCTTTCGAGATCTGAAGGTCTTAGAGTTCCATACGATATTACAAAAAAAAATAATGCAACTAACGTGAGTTGTAACTGCAACTTTAACGTTAATAAAACAAATGAACAAGCGAGAAGACTATCAAGAAAGTATGCTAGATGACCCTGGCTTATCAGCATTTTGTGTGTTTTACACTGAATCGGTACAATCTCATATTCACTAAGCAAACTGTCTTGTTCATACAGTTTACAGGCGATTTCTGTCGCTGAAACGATTCATACTCGACTTAATTTTTGACGGTTGAAACACCCACGAAATTTTTGCTCACTTTAAAACACCCTTAAAATAATATTTTGTCAGGCACGTGGGGTGGGAGGCGCGGTGGCCTCATGGTTAGTGTGCTCGACACCGGATCGAGTGGTCTGGGTTCGGGGCCTGGCCGGGGACATTGTGTTGTGTTCTTGGGCAAGACACTTTACTCTCACGGTGCCTCTCTCCACCCAGGTGTATAAATGGGTACCGGCGTAATGCTGGGGGTAACCCTGCGATGGACTAGCATCCCATCCAGGGGGGAGTATAAATACTCCTAGTCGCCTCATGCTACAGAAACCGGAGATAAGCGCCGGCCTGATGAGCCTTCTGGCTCGTAAGCAGAGACTTACCTTTTTACCTTACAAATTTTCCAAGGATTCCATTTTCCTTTTAAGGTAAGTTATTTGGCTATTTTCTCCTCTTTTACCAAGTTCACGCGTTTTACCTCGGTAGGCGAATTAAGTGTAGCCTCCGCTCTCTTTCCGTGACGTTTTCCTCCCTATCTCCACTTCTTTGCGATGACCTTCTAAATAGGGAGTTTAAAGGCCCTTTCAACATTAGGTAGCTTAAGCACGCTCGTTTTTAAGACACGGACGGCAACCGGAAATTAAAACTTCGCGTGCCAGGACAATGGTGTCTTCCATATTTTCCTACTAAGCTACACCAAGCTACTCTAAAAATCCGAGGGTAAATATGATGATGATATGATGGAGAAAAGATACTTAGTAATGTAAATGTGGTTGTGTGAAAACAGGTTAAAGGGGAAAACAGCTCGCTTCCGGTTGCCGTCCGCGTCTCAAAAACGCGCTTGCTTAAGCTCCCTAATTTCTTCAACAGCGACGTTGAAATGTTTGCCCCCCACCCCACCCCCCTCCTTTCAACCGTGTTGCAACATGTTGAATCGAAATTGAATCCAAGTCAAAACAGTTTGCCCATCCCAGCAGTCAACATCGTTCAACAAAATCAAACAGATATTGAAGCAAATGTTGAAGCCGTTTGACCGGGCCTTAAGGTGATTCCCTAGAAATATATTTCCGATGAAACTTCGCATAAGGAGATGATAAAAATGTAATAAAAAAGGAGGGTCACCGTGTTCGTTTCCATGGTACGAGGCTGACAAATACGGCTATTTTTAGAGCCACTTTGACAATTGCAGTGCATCCCCGATGTTGCACAAATTTAGCTCGTTTTTATAACTGCAATCGATGATATAAAGCGAAGCGTGGTGTCATTCTATGGTAAATTCACTTACGAACCTGAAAAAATGTACTTGAATGGCTTTGGGATTACCTATCACACCAAAATAGATTTAACTTTAACGTGGGCTGTTCGACTCGCAATGGCTCCTTCTGCACAATTTTATGAAATTGCCAAAAAATTGGCCATGGATTTTTGCTGATTTTTTTTACAACTCCACGAAAACACCATTCTAAACAAAAATATTAACCTGTGTAGCAAGCGTTCCTGTTCTAAAGAAGAGAACCCAAACGATTTTCTGCAAACTGGCCGCGCGAAAGTTGGGGCAAGAGACTGAGGGAACGCTTGCAAGAAGACCCCCTATTTTTGAAAAACGCCCACCTTTTCTTGCTATGCGGTGATTGACGTCTTATCAACAAATTAGCCAATAACAGATAACCTTGTTAACACATGTTGACTTCCGTCAAAACAAACCGAGGCACCGAGGAGACACTGAGCGATCAATGCAGAATTAGTCAGTGTGATTTTAAAGTTAAATTTGTAACGGCAGCTTCTCAGGCGGGTAAGAATGGTTATATTTCTTCCGAGAATTTGTTTGAACCATCGAAAATAACAGCCAATTTTCAGAACGTGTAAGCAATCCGTGAGCTCGTAAAATGCGAAATTTAGGAACATAACTCGTACAGAGTTCGATGGGTAGTAAAGCTAGTTTGATAATCCACAGTACGTTTTTGGTCAAATCATTGTAGTGTTTTTGAGACTTGTCAATCATTTATGCAAATGAACCATTGCAATGGGGATTACCGATGACAAGCAGAAAAGAGCTCTTCTGCTGCATTACGGCGGTCCAGAGGTTAGGGTTAGGGTTAGGATTACAACAAAGCCGTCGAAAAACTAACCGCTTACTTCTCTCCACAAGTGAACACAACATACGAAGTATACAACTTCCGTCAGGCCAAGCAAAAGGATGGAGAAACTGTGGACAGTTTCCATACCCGTCTGAGGAGCCTAGCAAAGACTTCGCAAATCCAGACAAAGAGATAAAAGAACAAATCATCTTGAACTGCCAGTCAAACCCCCTTCGGCGTAAAGCCTCGATTTAGCTGGTCTCATGAAAGCTGGTAGAGCCCTAGAATTAAGCGAATTACAAGCGAAGGATCTTGAAAATAAGGATAAAACCGTGAACGCGATAAAACCACCCCAAAAAGGAACACTAACACAACCCAAAGGCAAACAGCGCCGTCCGCAAAATCGCCAAGAGTCACGCAACCGTGACAAATCCCGATAGCGCGACGGAAAATGTAGGAACTGCGGTGGAATACACCCTCATAGAGACAGCTGCCCACCTCATGTGGCAAACTAAACCATTTCGCCCAAGTTTGCAGAATAAACCCACCTGAGTCGGCAAACCAGGTCACGCATCGAGACACTGATGTAGAAGATGAGTATGTGTACACAGTAGGCCGTGACAAACAACCTATGTGCCAAGTCAAGATAGACGAAAAACAAGTGGAAATGATGGTTGACTCCGGAGCATCGGTTGATCTTATCGATGAGAACACCTTCAGGGAATTATACAAGGAAAAAGCTCCAGAAAAAACCAAGCGCAGAATTTTCTCCTACGGCTCACCGACACCCCTACCCCTACTGGGAACTGTCAAGGCCGAAATATCCGCCAATGCCAACAGCACACAAACAACCTTGCACATTGTCAAAGGTGCTTCGGGAAACCTCCTGGGTTTCCACACTGCTAAACAGCTAAGCGTGCTTAAGATCGTCAATCAAGTTAAAACCGACGAAACTCGTTTCCAGCCCCT
>NW_027179707.1:165000-175000 GCF_036669935.1 Montipora foliosa | reverse complement strand
GGATCGTAGTCCCGAACACTCTGGGAAACAGAGCTGTAGACCTGGCGCATGTTGGACACCAAGGAATCGTAAAGACAAAACAGCTCATCAGAGAGAAAGTCTGGTTTCCCGGTGTGGACAAGATGGTGAAGGAGAAAGTCGACAGTTGTCTACCATGCCAAGCAGCAACTACTTGCAAGGCATAGCGACTCGAACCTCTACGGATGACACCGCTACCAACCGCTCCGTGGAAAGAACTCGCGATGGACTTCCTAGGACCACTTCCTTCTGGAGACTATCTCATGGTTGTCATCGACGAATAGAGCCGTTTTCCGGAAGTGGAAATTGTCACATCCACTTCTGCCAGATCCACAGTCCCGAAGCTCGACGCAATTTTCGCAAGACAAGGGATTCCTGAAGTGCTAAAGAGCGACAACGGACCCCCCTTCAACGGCGTGGAGCTCAAGCATTTAGGCTTTCAACACCGCAAGATCACGCCTCTCTGGCCAAGGGCAAATGGCGAGGCAGAACGTTTCATGATGACACTAGAAAAATGCGTGAGAACCGCGACCATCGAGCATAAGAACTGGAAACAAGAGCTCAAGAGCGTTTCCAAAGTCCGTCATCAAGAAAGGGAGAGATGTAGTGTTTTTGAGACTTGTCAATCATTTATGCAAATGACCCACGCGGTCTAGGAGCTAGGACTTTTGTATGTTGTAGTCGTCATGTCTGTTTAGTAAATATACTGTTGTGTTCGAACAAGTGGTTTCAAGTGTTTATTTGACCGTAAACATCACAATCATCACGAAGTCGTAGATGAAATAGCAAGTAAAAATACTCAAAAAAATCGCATGAGTGTGCAAAGGAGCAGCTTTCTTAGAATAAAAGAAGGCTTGATAATGGAGCTGCGTAGTTGTCTTCATCTTGTCTCAATTCATGATATAAGGCTTCAGATTACATTCGGCAAGGTAAGCAGAAAATTTGACGACTACAATACGGTCTATTTCCTTGACTTTGATCGTTCGCAGGCATTTTACTAATTCATCCTGCGTGAATATAAAGTATCTATTTCAAGCAAACGAAAAGCTTACTTCAGTCCAGCCCAAACTTTGCGTCGACAATAAGCGCTGTCATGTTAAATCACGAATCTTTTGCTTTTAGTGAATTATAGAATTGCTTTTCCATAGCGGCTTCAGCTGACGCGTAAATAATGTTGAATTTTCCTTGATGGGTATCGTCCAGCAAGCAGTCCAGTCTTTCATTTAAATCACAGGCTGTCATTCTCATACAATTTACCTCAACCACTTACTTGATCGCGTATGACGCTTTGTACTGGAAATCATGATGATACTCGAGAAGCCTGTTCTTCGTTTTCTTTTATTTCGAACTCCGCAAGTCATGACAAACATCTGAGAAATTAAGGTGACTCAAAACAGTCTCAACTCTTCCAAGTAACGCTCTTATTGGAAGGATCAGCGCTACAACGCTGTGTCCAGTATTAGCAATATTGTGGTACCAAAGGAAACACGGATTATTGCTGAACAAGATGCAGTGTCATTTTTTTGACATAACACGTCACCTCGGCAACGAAGAAGCCATGTAAAAACACCCTTTATTTCGTCTTTAGTTTCTTATATTTAAAAAATGAACTCGGTGACCCCCATGCTTTATTTCTGAAAAGTAATCAGAAGGGCAAGATGAAACTTTCTGCAAAGTTAAAAAATTATGTTTGGTGGATTCAGAGCCAGCTTAAAAAAATCACAGAATTAAGGTGGCTCTGAATCTGCCCAAAAGAATTTTTTAAACTTTGCAGACAGTTTCATCTTGCCCTTCTGATTACTTTTCGGAAATAAAAAAATGGGGGTTACCGAGTTAGTTTTTGAGATATAAGCAACTAAAGACAAAATAAAGGGTGTTTTTACAGGGCTTCCCCATTGCCACGGTGACATATTATGTCACAATAATGACTGCATCTTGTTCAGCAATAATCCGTGTTTCATTTTGTAGCACAATATTGCTAAGACATGATACAGCGTTATAGTGCCGATTCTTCTAATAAGAGCGTTACTTGGAAGCGTTGAAACTGTTTTGAGCCACCCTAAACTTTTTCCGAATCCTGTTGGCAAAACGGCCATTACATCTTTACGGTTAAAGGGGCTAGGTCAGGCTGTTTTAGGTAATTTTGTTTAATTTTGTTAGTTATGAGCTCTAAATGTCAAATTGGCAGAGCTAGAGTCTGGAGGCAGTGTGGCCCAGTGGTTAGGGCGCTTGCCTTGAGATCCTGAAATCCCGGGTTCAGGACCCGCTCTGGCCACTCGTTGAATTTGTTCCTGGTTGTCCCTGGTTCAACTTCCCGGCTGCACTTGTAAATAGCCAACTGGTTTGCCTCCTGCCAGTTGGGATTCTTAACAGTTGTAATTGTTGTGTTCTGTTGTTTCGTTGATTGTGTTTCATTGGTCCTGAAAAGCCCCTATGGGGAGCGGTCGATTAAGTATGTATTGTATGTATTGTATTCTTTCATTTGCAAAATCACGGCCACATAACAACTAAGAATGATTTTCCAGCTGTTTAAATGACATTTTGATATAAACTGATTAAATTTTGAAAAAAGGTGGGCCGACGTTTTTGAAATTTACCCAAATGCAATCCATTTTAATCCTCCCCAGTTTTGTCCATCCTTGTCTCTTCTTATCTTTCCTGTGTTTTGTTTGAGTTCTTCTATAGTCTTGAGCCATTATTTTGTCATTTCAGTTAATTCATTTAATCATTTAATCAATGCTGAAATTGCCTAAAATTGAGCGACCTAGTCCCTTTAAAAGATGGCGCATTGACAGTTCTTGTATCCTTTTCAGTTTAAAACCGAGACCCGATTCGCTCTTCAACACACGATTCAAGACCTTCCACATCTTCCGCCATTGTCTTCGTCACGCTAGAACTAACAAGTAATATTTTGCTCGAAAATGTGTCACCTGTCAATTATTGTGACTGTGCTGCCCCAATCAGAAGCCCCGTTCGTGGACGAACGGGTTTTTAAAAAATAGCGGGTCTTCTTACACGCTTTCCCTCAGTCTCTATTCTCAAATTTCGCGCGGCCAGTTTGCGGCATGCTGATCGTAACGAATTAACTGAATGGATTGTAATATGCACTTACTTTTTGATGTCAGAAAACGGATCCAAATTTGAATATTCATTGTTGCAAATGAAAACTTGTTCCCAATGGGATTACTATTTTGGGTCAGTCACGGAGCGACTAACCAGTACTTCATTGATCTTTTGTAATCACAAAAAGAGTTGTCTTCTGGTTTTCTCTTTTTTTGTCTTGACACTTTCTTAATAAAAATTCGAAATTAAAATTTGTTAATATCCTTACGCATAAACTAAACAAAGTGAGTGCTGTAAAGAGCGTAAGCATGAAAAGCAAGGCCGAACAAGTGATCGAAACCAAGCGGATACTCCCAAGGGGGCTTCAGCTCGTTGTAGAGTATGAGTCGTCAGTGCTTAATTCTTGCTCTTACCGCCTTGTAAAAATAACGGCGGAGCAACAGAGCTAGAAACTTTTAACCAATTACAGTCAATCAGTTCTCAACTTGCTAATCTCTGATGCCCGGTCTTGCGAATTTCAGCACTGCAAGTACATGTCGCCAAAGACAATAGCATTGTTGGCGACGTGACCATTCCTTGACGGATTAAGCTTGGAGCCAATGAAAATCCGCCATTTTATCAATGTGCCCGCGCTAGTGCACACGTTAGAGGTGTTTTTAAGTAAACTTTATACTTCTTACGGTCAGCTACCATATCTCACACAAGCCAAACTACAAAAAACTCGGAAGAACCATATCTGATGCGACGGAATATTAGTCAGAGTATCATTTTCACAATCCAAAGGTTCAGCCTGAATTTGTCCCTCCTCTACAGGGAGAGGTCATGAAAGTAAAAAAAAAAGCCTCAGGCCTTCCTCATTCTTCGCAATGAGGACACACGTGCGCAATGGTGGAATGCCGTAAGAACACCAAAGCGGTGCGCAGATCAGAAGCAAAAACCTGCCGGTTGCAGATTCCATCATGAAGACCCTAAAGGGAAGAAGGCCATTGCCGTGTACTCTATCCCGCAGAATTCAGTAAACGATAGAATGTCACTTCTGACTTTTTCCGAGTTGAATGCATCTCTGGGCTATTCCTATTTAGACCATGCGACAGTATTTTTTAGGCGCAGGGGACTTAGTCTAGCAGTTTTTTGGAATGAGGGGTTGAGAGGGAAAGAACAATTGGGCATTGAAGAAATAGTATTTTGTGCTTGTTAACGAGACCGTGATACATGCCATGTGTAATTGTGTGTGTGGGTGCACCAGGGGCTGTTCTTGATAAAGGTCGTAGAAGGATCTTGTATTTCGGAGTTGTAGCAATTGTCGTGTTGTTCGACCGTCTTATAAAAAGTAGGAAAAATATAAATGTTAGGCCTAGTACCTCACTATAAGTTAACTTAAACGTTTGCCAATTTGAGGAAACTCGGAACCAAAAAATTGAAATTCGAGACGAATTAATTAAATTATGTCCAAGCCTTGATTGAACGCAAATTTTTCGAACTGAAAAATAAAAGAAAAATAGTAAAACTTGCAGCCTCTCAGGCAGCATTCTAAATATCTAAAAATATACTCTTGTTATTTTGTATCTAAATTGAGTTATTTAATCGAAACAACCGCATTGTTTTGGCTCGCAGTCACCTTGGATAAATTTTAGGAAAAAACCGATGAAGCACCTGAAGAGGAAACCGAAACATAATAATAATAATAATAATAATAATAATAATAATAATTATCATTATTATTATTAGTATTATTATTATATATCACTGACGACATAAGAAGCGACAAGCACAATTATAAGGCAAATTATGTGTTAAAATTTATTGATGCACTTTCGTTTTGACATGAAGTTAGGCAAACGTTTAAGACAAGTGTGGGTTAAACACAAAAAACATTCTCCTTGCAGCTGAAGAGGAAGTCATCAACAAATATATTAATTTAAACACAGCTTCTATTTTTTCTGTTAAGGTGAAACAGCACAATATTTTAGTCAGTTCCTCACTTCACAATTCACTTTAGCATTTTTTTCGAAGGGACTTGAATTCTCAGGTCTTTTTCAGGAAAAAATAATTTTCACCTGTTTGCGCGAGCTAGTTTTTGACAGTCTTCGCAATGTACTGATCAAGTTTAAAGGCTAAATGTCAGACCCGTCTTTTTAAATAAACACTAGAATGTACTTTCATTACCTCATTACATATTAGTTGAAACAGAGTTAACATGACCTAGTGGAGGCGTTATTGTCCCAAGCTGGACAGGTGACCACCTTTGTGAATTAACCTTATATTACTTTAAACTTCTTCTTCTTCTTCTTTTTCAACCCAAAACCTAAAATTGATTTAATGTTAAGTCTTGGTTTTACAAGTTGGTAAGCAAGGTATCAACAAATTGCCCAAGACGAAAACTGGAAGAGGTGTGTCCAAGGTTAGTAATTTAGCATGTTAAAAGCATTGTACCTTACTGTACCTTATTTGCCCTGCTTTGAAAGTCTTTTCTCCAGTTAAATTGAGTTTTTGCAGCAACCGGTTTCCTGTTGCAATCTTGGCGGGTTTTTGTTAAAAAACGGCAACAAAAGGTTGGAATATTACTTCATTTACGTTCTTGTTTTTGAACAAACGGTAAATAAAATTTAAGCTAACTTTAAATGACAATAAAACCAAGAAGAACAGGATGACTATATTCGTGCAACGCTATAACAGTTTGTCTAGTTTCCCCAATAGTTGTCTTCTCCTTCGCTTTTCTTCTCTTAAACCTCTTTTTATTCTTTATTTTCGTCGGTACTCTAAGGCACTTTTTATTGACATTTCAAATTTCAAACTTTGAGAAATGTTAATTTTTTTTTCATTCGCTTTTCGTAACTTAATTTGCGCTTTATTCTCGTATTCTAAAACCTTATTGTTTTTGGTCGGATTTTTAAGCCAATACATAACCACTCTATTGTCTTTATTGTTCACCACTTAATTTTCTTCCGCGCACCAGTTAAAAAACAGTCAAAACCCACTTAATGCAGATCAATCAAATATTTATTCATGCGTACAGGCTGTCACAAATGTCAATAATTCGCAGCGTACATTGGCTAAAGAATAGCGTACAACTGTCAACTGTTTTTTCAGCGGACGACTACTATCCAGCCGGGTATTTTCCTTTCGTCTTTTTTAATAAACACTAGAATGTACTCTCATTACCGCATTTCATATTACTTGAAAGCGGGAAACAGTTAGTTCTTTTGTAAAATGCCGACGATCAATAACATGACCTCGAGCAGGCGTTATTGTCCAATGCCGGACAGGTGACCAAATTTGTGAATTAACCTTACTCTAAACTTCTTCCTCTCGGGTTCTATCTTCTATAGCAAATTTTTCATTCAGCACAATTACGCAAGTTTAAGAAAAAGTTAGTAAACACGAATACGTTTTCTTGGAAGAAAATATATATCGGCTTTTATTCATAGAGGTCGAGTTCCGTAACTTAACTTTCACTAGTAATTTTTTTCACATAAATTGTTCGCGCGAGGGCGAAGCACAATGACGTTACTGAATTTACTGGAAAAAATAAAAAGGTGTCGTAACTTGCACTTTGGAGTGTAAAACAAGGTTGATTTACATCTTTATTACGTCTATTAGAAATTAATTGGCGCGGGAAAGCATAACATAAAGTCAAAAAGGCTGTGTTGTACACTTAATTTGCTAATGATAGAGCTCTTACCAGGTATAAGAAGCTCTCGGCTGCCTTTGGGCCTTGATAGTTCTCTTCAGACTCATTCAGTCGTTTCAGTCGTTAGCCTACGCATTGAACCTAAACTTGATTTAATGTTAAGTCTTGGTTTTCCAATTTGGTAAGCAAGGTATAGACAAATTGCCCAAGACGAAAACTGAAAGAGGTATGTCCAAGGTTAGTAATTTAGCGTCTTTCGCGCATTGTACCTTATTTGCCCTGCTTTGAAAGTCTTTTCTCCAGTTGAAATGATCTTTTTGCAGTAACCGGTTTCCTGTTGCCATGTTAGCTGGTTTTTGTTAAAAACGGCAACAAAATGTTGGTATAAGTTTACGTTTAATAAAGCTTCTTACCAATGTACAAAAGAAAATATATATACAAAAGTACAATAGGTAAAGGAAAGCAATAGGGGGAAACTGAATTTCCATATAAAAACTGCTCTCCAACAATAAAAGTTAAAACTTTACAATTAAGAATAGTATATCTAATATATAATTTCACAATGTGTACGAAACATAAAAGATCTATCTGTTTACAAAGATAATTAAGTAGTAAAGTTTTAAACGAGCTCAAGCTGGAAGGAGGCATAACTGAGTTAGGTAAAGAGTTCCAGTCATTAACGTAACGGTTAAAAAATTAAAATTTAAAATAGTTTGTCCTTGCTGCTTCAGGCCTAATTTATAAAGTCATGGTTACTTCTAGTTTTTGTTGGGCCAGTCAGATCCACATATGCGGTATATAGTCAATATCAGAATAGCCATGAATTATCTTGTAAAGCTGAAGCAAGCAGAAGTGTTTCCTTCTAAGCTCCAATGATGACCAGTTTAGTTCAGTGAGCCTTTCAGAGTAAGGTTTATCAGATCCACATACCAATCGAGTAGCACGACGCTGGATGGAATCAATACTGTGTATGTGTTTAACCAAATAAGGGTTCCACACTGGGCAGGCATATTCCAAAATAGGACGAACTAAAGCTGTTTTAATTGCCACAGGATCTTTGGGCCCAAATGTTCTCCTTATTAGACCCAACACTCGATTTGCCTTACCAACAATGTAATTGATATGAGCGTCCCACCTTAAAGAAGGTTCAATCCAAATACCCAGATGCTTATGTTTATCTACAGCCGACAGATTATTCTCATTTATCACATACTGATGAACTAAAGGACATTTAGACTTGGTAACATGTAGGGCCTTACACTTTTCGGGATTCAGCGTGACAGGCCACCCTGAAACTCAACACAGTCATCTACAGATGCCTTGTTACGATAAAGTACGCTGTCATCAGCAAAAAGCTTTGTACTACAGCTTACATTTAGGGGGAAGTCACTTATATACAACAGGAAAAGAAGTGGCCCTAATATACTCCCTTGACGGACACCAGATATATCACTTCATTTACCTACTTGTTTTTTAACTAACGGTAAATAAAATTTAAACTAACTTGAAATGAGAATAAAACTAAAAAAAACAGGATGACTATATTCGTGCAAAGCTGTAACAGTTTGTCAAGTTTCCCCAATCGTTGTCATCTCCTTCGCTTTTCTTCTCTTAATCTCCTTTTGTTCTTTATTTTCGTACTCTAAGGCATTTTTTATTGACATTTCAAAATTTCAAACTTTAAGAAATGTTAAAATTTTCTCATTCGTTTTTCGTACCTTAATGTGCGCTTTATTCTTGTATTCTAAAACCTTATTGTCGTTGCTCGGATTTTTATGCAAATATTTTAGTCTCTTATTATTTCAAAAATGTTGTCGGTCAAATCCATTCTCAGGTTGAATCCGTTTTTACCTTATAGGTTAAATTCGTGATCTGCATTTTACGCAGGTTGAATATGCACTCTACCTTGATAGGATTGAAAACACCAATACCTTCCCTCAAGCTCTGTCTTACGCATCTCAACACATCTTCTTAATGTTTCATATATATCATCTTATCGGCTTCTGCATTCATACACTGATCGATTTAGTGTCAATATTACAACAAAGTTAGGGAACAAAGAACTGTACTGTTCACTTAACCGGTGAACGAGCTCGGACCTTCCAGATCCGAATAGTCCTGTCTTCACCACTACAGTACGACGACGAACATGCGCAACCCAACACAGTTCTTTTTATAACTTACTTTTGTATGGTAAGTCAATTGATATCTATGTATAAAAACCAACACTAATTCTAACCTGACCCTAACTTTTCTCTAGGCTTAATTTAGGCTTCAAAAAAGTTTCTTCAATCCATCTGAGTGCGTATTCAAACTGGGGAAAATGAGGATCACTAATTTAACCTGGGTTAAAACGGATTCAACCTGAGAACGGATTTTACCGGCAACATATAAGAAGAATTTTATGATCTTGAACTTGGACTTGAACATTTAAAGGACTCGACAAATAAAAAGTGTAGTGTATATGTATTAAATTATTGGCACATATCGTTTGATGAAAAGAGCCAAGTTTCTCGAAAACTATACATAGTCAAAACATTTCGATTTCCGCTATTTGACAAAGGTGTAACAGGTATAGATTCGGTGTTTCAGTTAACGGGACGTAGAACAGAATTGAAGTATTTTGGGTAGATTATAAAGAACCTACAAGGAAAAAGGTATGCAAAAGTCAATGAATTTGTGTGTGCTTTTAGACATTTAGCAGACGAACTCGGGAAACAAGCCAGAAATGTGTACATAGGGTTGAAACATAGGCTGTTTCCTCAACAATGTCTTCTCAAAGATAGCGTCCGCTAGTGGATCAATATTCAGACTCATGACGTCGAGCTTTTGTGCTCGATGTCAATGCGCCACTGGGAGACCGCTTGTATTGGTTTTCTCTCTGTCACTTCATTTTCAGCGGCATTATCAAACGATCACAGTAAAATACATTTTAGCACGGAATGTTAGTAATACGAAGTGCATTCGGTGCATCACTTTAAAGCGAGATTGCGTGTATGCGAATAATCACGATGTTTTCGTGCAATTTGGGACAAAAAGAACTTGTAAGGTTTTTAAAAACCAACTAAACTGCACTAGCCCAGAGGTCTTAAATTTACCAGTGTTAACTTTTTCAAATTGTACGAAAAAAAGTTGTGGCTAGTTATTGATAATATACAGGAAGAAAATTAAAAGAAAAGTTATGATAGTTGTGCAGAGGACTCACATTTGATTGGTTATCTGTGATTATTGGCCAATCAGAATGGTTAGTTTGTTACTTTCGATTTTCTTACCGAATTACCTCTTTCC
>NW_027179707.1:140000-147500 GCF_036669935.1 Montipora foliosa | reverse complement strand
AAACTTCCAGCCTCTCAGGCAGTATTCTAAATATCTAAAAATATACTCTTGATATTTTGTATCTAAATTGAATTATTTAATCGAAACAACCGCATTCTTCTGGCTCGAAGTCACCTTGGATAAATTTTAGGTAAAACCCTTTGCTCGATCAAGCACATGAAGAGGAAACCGAAAGATTATTATTATTATTATTATTATTATTATTATTATTATTATTGTTATTATTATTATTTAGTGTAAAAATACACAGGTGATTATTGGTGATTATACAAAATCGCGCGCTCTCATTGTCTCGCTATCTCGGATCGATTATCAGCCGATAATCACCTCGACGGACAAAATGGTTGCCAGTAGTCGTTTTGCAACTGTAAGTGAAGATGATTTCGCGTTGAAACGTTTTTTTTTTTCTCTTTTTTGAAATAATCAACCTGTGTATTTATACTAAAACAGTTATTCGCCTCAGGCTCAGTGATTATCGGTGATTATTATATGGCTTGTGTTTGTGGCCGATATAACGCGCACTCTGATTGGCTAATTGTGACTGAATTATAGAGCATTATTCTCCCTTAATGCCCACGGGCCGATTACGGGCTTGCAAAAACAAAGCAAAAGGTAATTAAAAAACCATCTAATTTTTGTCTGAAAATTGTAGCGGCTGAGAATGAGTAACGAGGAGGAACACACTGAGAGTGGATTTTATTACCCGGACGAGTACGAATTTCTGGACAACGGTGATTTGACAGAAACAAATAATGAACGAGTTGGCGACAGAGAAAACGAAGGAAACAGCCAAGAAGAGATTGAAACTTTTGTAAAGGAGCAAAAAAGTGAAAACACAACAAAGAAAATAGTCAGCGACATGAAAACATTTCATCGTTACTTGTCATCAATAAGCAAGGGCGATAAAGAAATTTTGAACCTACCGGCTGATAACATTTTACATTTTCCACGAGGCCGTTGACATTTTTCTTTACGTATTGACTTTGGCCTTTGATTCTCAGAGATGTTGACAAAATTTTCCTTGTTGTGACGTGGCCCTAACCTTCTACATGACCTTTTAACCGCTATAATAAATTGTGACGAAAATAAAGATTATTGATTTTTGCGATTTGAAACAATGAATGAACAGTGAAGCGCGCGCATCACCGGATGTAATGATCACTTCCGCTGCGCCAGCTTTGGCTTGTTGGCTTTATTTTTCTTGCTGGTGCCATATAATAAACAACTTAATAACCTCGACCGTTCGGTCGTTACGGGAAAATCTCAAACCTCGGCCTACCGTATTGACCTCGCTATCGCTCGGTCAATACGGCAAGGCCTCAGTTTGAGATTTTCCCGTAACGACCTCACTCGCGGTTATTAAGTAGTTAATATTGACCTCGACCTCGTCTCGGTGAATATTCACCGATAATCACTTCGCCTTCGGCGGATAATTGTCAAATATTACTGACGACATAAGAAGCGGCAAGCACAATTATAAGGCAAATTATGTGTTAAAATTTATTGATGCACTTTCGTTTTGACATGAAGTTAGGCAAACGTTTAAGACAAGTGTGGGTTAAACACAAAAACATTCTCCTTGCAGCTGGAGAGGAAGTCATCAACAAATATTAATTTAAACACAGCTTCTATTTTGTCTGTTAAGGTGAAATAGCACAATATTTTAGTCAGTTCCTCGCTTCACAATTCACTTTAGCGTTCTTTTCGAAGCGACTTCAATTCTCACAGGACTTTTTCAGGAAAAATAGTTTTCTCTTCTTTGTGCGAGCTACTATAGTTGTCTTGATAATGTACTGATGACATTTGAAATTTTAAAGGCTAAATTTCAGACCCATCTTTTTTAATAAACACTAGAATGTACTTTCATTACCTTATTACATATTACTTGAAAGCGGGAAACAGTTAATTTAGAATGTACTTTCAGTACCTCATTACATAATACTTGAAAGAGGGAAACAGTTAGTTCTTTTGTAAAATGCCAACGATCAATAACATGACCTCGTGGTGGCGTTATTATCCTACGCTGGACAGGTGACCAAATTTGTGAATTAACCTTACTTTAAACTTCTTCCTCTCGGGTTACATCTTCTATAGCAAATTTCCATTCAGCGCAATTACGAAAGTTTAAGAAACAGCTAGTAAACTCGAATACGTTTTCTTGGGAGAAAATACATATCGGCTTTTATTCATAGAGGTCGAGGTCCGTAACTTAACTTACACTACTAATTTTTTCCACTTAAATGGTTCGCGTGAGGGCGAAGCACAATGACGTCACTGAATTTCATTGAAAAATAAAAGGTGTCGTAGCTTGCACTTTGGAGTGTAAGACAAGGTTGATGAGAAATTGCCCAAGACGAAACCTGAAAGAGGTGTGTCCAAGGTTAGTAATTTAGCGTCTTAAAAGCAAGCATTGTACTTTATTTGCCCTGCTTTGAAATTCTTTTCAACACTTGAAATTAATAAGTTTTGCAGCAACCGGTTTCCTGTTATCATATTGGCTGGTTTTTGTCAAAAACGGGAACAAAAGTCTGCTATATTACTTCATTTACCTTCTTGTTTTTGAACAAACGGTAAACAAAATTTAAACTTACTTGAAATGACAATAAAACTAAGAAAAACAGGATGACTATATTCGTACAAAGCTGTAGCAGTTTGTCTATTTTCCCCATTCGTTGTCTTCTCCTTCGTTTTTCTTCTCTTTCATCTCCTTTTATTCTTTACTTCGTCGGTACTCTAAGGCATTTTTTATTGACATTTCAAATTTCAAACTTTAAGAAATTTTAAAATTTTTTTCATTCGCTTTTCGTAACTTAATTTGCGCTTTATTCTCGTATTCTAAAACCTTATTGTCTTTGGTCGGATTTTTAAGCCAATACTTTAGTGTGTTATTGTTTCAAAATTGTATATATGTTGTCGGTCAAATCCGTTCTCAGGTTGAATCCGTTTTAATTTTTACCTTATAGGTTAAATTTGTGATCCGTATTTTACCTAGGTTGAATATGCACTCTACCTTGTTAGGATTGAAAACACCAATACCTTCCCTCAAGCTATGTCTTACGCATCTCAAAACACCTTCTTAATGTTTCATATTATATCATCTTATCACCTTCTGCATTCATACACTGATCGATTTAGTCTCAACATTACAACAAAGTTAGGAAACAAAGAACTGTACTGTGCACTTACCGGTGATCGCGCTCGGACCTTCCAGATCTATAGTCCTGTGTCTTTACCACTACATTACGACGACGAACATGCGCGACCCAACACAGTTCTTTTCATAAATCACTTTTGTATAATAGGTCAATTGATATCTATGTATAAAAACCAACACTAATTCTAACCTGACCCTAATTTTTCTCTAGGCTTAATTTAGGCTTCAAAAAAGCTTCTTTAATCTATCTGAGTGCGTATTCAAACTGAGGAAAATGAGGATCACCAATTTAACCTACAATTGTAGGTTAAAACGGATTCAACCTGAGAACGGATATTACCGGCCACATATATGCCGAATTTTATGATCTTGAACTTGGACTTAAACATTTAAAAGACTCGACAAATGAAAAGTGTAGTGTATATGTATCAAATTATTAGCACATATCGTTTGAAGAAAAGAGCCAAGTTTCTCGAAACCTATACATAGTCAAAACATTTCGATTTCCACTATTTGACAAACGTGTGATAGGTATAGATTATTTTTGGTCTTTCAGTTAACGGGACGTAGAACAGCATTAAAGTATTTTGGGTAGATTATAAAGAATCTACAAGGAAAAAGGTAAGCAAAAGTCAATGATTTTGTGTGCCTTTTTATTATGGTTGTTTCTTACTCATCCATCGCTACTAAATTTAACTCTGGCACGCATCCTCAGCATCATGGTACAATCGGAAGAGAAAGAAAACTAACCAAGACATTGTTTATTGTAACAATTGTATCGTTAATACTAGTGATGCCATTTACAGATTTCTTTTTTCTTGTAAATGTTAATTTAGGTGAGAGATTTTGAACAATAATGCATCACTCAAGGCTCCATTATTCCATTTGCATCTTTTTTTACGCAAACTCTCTTATAAATGCATTGTTATATGCGTTAAAAATGCCAGAGTTCAAAAGAGCTCTGTTTTTATTATTGTGTTGTAGATCTCGCTCGGAGCCAGTTTAGGTTCTTCCTCGATATGACTTGAAAGTCGGGAGTTTTCACTCAGTTAACTGATGAATATGTGTTTACCAAGTATATAAAAACTGAAGGTTTTGATGCTTTCGTCCTACTTCTCTCTTTGTTTTTAATGGGAAACACTTTATTTAAGTTAATGTAAAGGAAGATCTGTGGAAATGCATGCATGCTAAGATTGATCCATTCAAATATATTAAAGTTTGTAAGGAATTGTTTGCTCTTTTTTAGTTTATGTTTTCTGGCTCGCTAGTCACGTTTGCGATAAAATACTAACTTTCTAAGCCTACACTGAATTTCGAAATAAATAAAGTTGATGTACAAATGTATTTGTGTCACATTGTCACATGGTTTGGAGAGCTGCATGACAGGAACAAAAACATGCGCGCAAGAAATTGACCCGCAAAGCTGAGAGCGCGTTCGACATCATCAAACTTTAGACCTTTGGCAAGACTTAGAGAAATGAATAGCCATGAGCTCAAGTGGCTGGAAGATAAGACTTTGAGGTTGAATACGCACTCAGATGGATTAAAGAAACTCTTTAAAGCCTACCGAAAAAATAGGGTCAGGTTAGGATTAGTTTTGGTTGTTATACATAGATAGTAATTGACCAATCATAGAAAGGTAAAAAATGAAAGGAACTGTGTTGGGTTGCGCATGTTCGTCGTTGTAGTGTAGTGGTGAAGACAGGACTATAGAAAACTGGGGATGATAAATAAAACCATAGCAAGAGCATAGCACAGCAGGAAAAGAAGTGGCCCTAATATACTCCCTTGACGGACACCAGATATATCACTTCATTTGCCTTCTTGTTTTTTAACTAACGGTAAATAAAATTTAAACTAACTTGAAATGAGAATAAAACTAAAAAAAACAGGATGACTATATTCGTGCAAAGCTGTAAGAGTTTGTCCAGTTTCCCCAATCGTTGTCATCTCCTTCGCTTTTCTTCTCTTAACCTCCTTTTGTTCTTTATTTTCGTACTCTAAGGCATTTTTAATTGACATTTTAAAATTTCACACTTTAAGAAATGTTAAAATTTTCTCATTCGTTTTTCATACCTTAATGTGCGCTTTCATGATTCTTGTATTCTAAAACCTTATTGTCGTTGCTCGGATTTTTATGTAAATATTTTAGTCTCTTATTATTTCAAAAATGTTGTCGGTCAAATCCATTCTCAGGTTGAATCCGTTTTTACCTTATAGGTTAAATTCGTGATCTGCATTTTACCTAGGTTGAATATGCACTCTGCCTTGATGGGATTGAAAACACCAATACCTTCCCTCAAGCTCTGTCTTACGCATCTCAACACATCTTCTTATTGTTTCATATACATCATCTTTTCGGCTTCTGCATTCATACACTGATCGATTTAGCGTCAACATTACAACAAAGTTGAGTGAAAAATTCAATGGTGATACCATATTAAAAATGCGAGAAAAATGACAAATAATAATCGTAATAATATGTTGAAAACTATATACATATACACACATAAATATATAAAAGTTATATTCCACAAAGTTTATGAGCTCTTGGTATGAAGGAACGTTGGTGCCTGTCGGTTCCCGACACTTCGATATATGTGCTTCTCCTAGATCTTAAATTATATTGATTTTTTGGTGCCAATTTAACAAAAACGTTATTTGGGTTAGATTCGTCCTTTAGAATTTTTTCAAGTTCTCGTTTGGTGGCAGTGCTCCTTCTCTCATGAAGCGCAGGGAGGGCAGTTCTTGGTACGCCAATAATACTAAGGCTAGGGTCTTGAACTCGTTGGACTTCTTCAGACAGCTAGTTAGGTAAACCTCCCCAAACAGGTGACGCGTACTCTAATAGAGGGCGGATCTTTGTGTTGTAAAGTGTAATTCCAACGTCTTTAGGAAGATTGGCTTTCCTACCTTCACGCAGGAGGAATAACCTTTTGTTGGCCTTCTTAGTCACCTCCTCAATGTGATGATTCCAACGGAGATCGTCCTGAAACCAGACTCCCAACAATTTAAAAACATTGACTCGTTCAAGTTCACAGTTTCCAAGATGAAGACTATCAGGAGTAGTAGGTGACTTTCTGAAGGTCAATAACATGTCCTTTGTCTTCTTGCTGTTTATTAGCATGTGGTTGGATGTTGTCCACTCATGTGTACTATTAAGTACAACTTGCATAGAAGACTCGTCGTTGGTAGAGATAGACTCATAGAAGGTGCAGTCGTCCGCGTATTTGCATACACGGACTCCGTCGTGGAGGTTAGCAGGTATGGCATCATCGATGTCATCGATAAATATATTAAATAACAGCGGTGAGATTACGGACCCTTGCGGGACACCGGCTGGGCAAGAACGTTTTGTAGAGAGAGCTCCACGGAGTTTCACTTGTTGTGTGCGGTCTGTCAGGAAATTCTGGATCCACAGCCATAGACTAGTGTTGATATTCAGTTGCTTGAGCTTGTTCAAGAGGACAGAGTGATCAACAAGATCGAACGCCTTACTAAAATCTACAAACAATGCATGGATGCTTTTCCTTCCGTGTAGCTTGTTATCAGTGTCGTAGAACTAATTCTGGGAGATGTTTATGAGCGCCGATAAGGCAAGAAAGAAGGTAAGCAAAAGTCAACGATTTTGTGTGCGCTTTTACAAGACATTTAGCAAACTAACTCGGGAAACAACCCAGAAATGTGTGCATGAGGTTGAAACATAGGCTGTTTCCCCAACATTGTCTTCTCAAAGATAGCGTCCACTTGTGGATCAATATTCAGACTCATCAACTCGGGCTCTTGTGCTCGATGTCAATGCGCCACTTCTCGGCCGCTTTTATTCGTTCTATTCTGTGTCACTTCATTTTCAGCTGCTTTACCAAACGAAATGTTACTAATACGAAGTGCATTCGTTCATTGCTTTAAAGAGAGATTGCGTTAAAAAGAATAATCTCGATGTTTTCGTGCAAATTGGGACAAAAAAATATTGTAAGGTTTCTAAAAGCCAACTAAACTGCACGAGCCCAGAGGTCTTAAATTTATCAGTGTTTAATTTTTTGAAATTGTACGAAAAAAAAAAATTGTGGCTACTTATTGATTTTAAATAAAAGAAAAGTTATGATAATTGTGCAGGGGACTCACATTTGATTGGTTATCTGTGATTATTGGCCAATTAGAATGCTTAGTTTGTTACCTTCGATTTTCTTACCGAATTACCTCTTTCCTCCTTTTTGTATCGCGTTTGTATCACAAACTATCCTAATGTTCTAATCGTCGGTTTCTTTCTTCACGTAGATGGCCAATGATTCTCATCACCAAAACAGAACAGTTACTCCAAATTTCGAGCACTTTTCTTCGTCCGA
>NW_027179707.1:125000-135000 GCF_036669935.1 Montipora foliosa | reverse complement strand
GAGGGTTAACTGATAGCCAATCACATGTCCCTATGTTTACCAATGTCGACAGCTGAGCGAATTCCCACGCAATGACTCGCGTCGTTCGCGATTTACCATCAAACAAAAATGGCGGAGGATGTTGAGACAAACGCGTATATACATTTTGTGGACGAAAGTGACTTGTTGACTACAGAGTTAAGCGATTACAACGACTTATGTTTTGAAACCTGTATCTAGGAAGGAACGAGTTATGTAACCGACAGGATTTTGTACAAAATGGCAAATGGAAGACTGTAGTCGATAAGTACCATCTCTCTGACTTTAATAAACGCATTCTCGGTTTCCTTTGCGGGATTAAAATATGATGACTTAATTCTTATATGGTGATAAAGTAGACAGATAGAGCTCTACAACAGTACCAAACATGAAAGGAAAACTTGAATCAAGCGTCCGATAAAATTTTTTGAACCCGTGTTATCGGATTCAAGTGAATTTGCAAAGCACGTATGTTAAATATAGCTGTCTCCTTAAAAAAAAGATTTCACACGGTTTCGTATATGGCACAACCTTGATGTGGTATCATTGAAAACTAGACAATTAAGCGATTTCAGTTATTGATGTTTGAAGCCTGTATCTTGAAAGGATCGAGTTTTATAAGCGACAGAATTTTGTAAACATTGGCAATTCGCAGACTACAGTCAACAAGTAATATATCGCTGACTTGGTTAACGCGTTCTTGATTTTCTTCGCGGGATTAAAATATGACGACTTAATTCTTAGATATTCATAAATTAGACAGATATCAGACAAGAAAAGAAAACTTGAACAGACAGTGCGATAAAAATATTAATGTATGAGCAAGTGGTATCGGATGGAAGTCAATTTGCAAAGCACGCATGTTAAATATACCTGCATCTTTCAAAATTATTAAACTCGGTTTCGTACATTGGACAGTGTTGAAATTGGTGTCACTGTAAACAACACAGTGAATCGAAGCGATTTGAATGATATATCTTTGCATCTTTTATCGTGAAAGTAACGAGTTTTATAGGCGACAGAATTTTGTACACAATGAAATATCGCGGACTACAGTCACCAAGTAACATATTCCTGACTTGGTCAACGCGTTCTCGATTTTCTTAGCGGACTTAAACTATGGTGACTTAATTCTATGATATTCATAAATTAGACAGCTAACGCTTTCAAACAGTACCACACATGACAGGAAATTTTCAATTGACTGCACGATAAAAATTTTTAAAACCGTAAGATCGGATTGAAGTCAATTTGCAACGCACGCGTAAAATATAGCTCCCTCTTACAAAATTATTTAACACGGTTTCCTACATTAGACAATCGTAAAATTGGTATCAGAGTGAATTATACAGCTAACCGATTTCCATGATATTTGATTGCAAACTGTATCTTGCTTGACAAGGACGAGTTTTGTAAGCGACAGAATTTTGTACACGATGAGAAAGTGCGCACTAAAATGGACAAGTAACGCAATGCAACCAGGGTTAACATATCTGCATCCGTCAAAATTATTTTACACGGTTTGATAGATTGGAAAATCTTTAAATTGGTATCACTGTAAACTAGACAGTTAAGCAATTCCAAGGCAATTCCAATGTTTGAAACCTGTATCTTGCAGACAATGAATTTTATCAGGCCATGAAAATCAATTTTGAAAACGGAGAGTGGCATCATAGAGAATTTGCTGCACTTTCTATCCTCCACGAAACTTCCACGTAACGCGCGCGGTAATTTTATCCGCGGGAAAATTGATATCATCTAAAAATAACCTAAGAGGGATTACGATGGGAATAGGGCCAGTATGAGAGATTACTTCTCTTACCTTTATAATCTCTTGACAGCAGTGAGACGCTGGTAAAGAATGTTGTATGCTTGAAATGTCAATGCTTGTAAAAAGTCACTTGGCATCACAAAGGGTGGCAGGTTATTAGGAACTCGCATCAGACAAATGTCTGGTGCGACAGATCTTTTCCAAACAGTTGTAAGTATACTGCAAAAAGGTTGCAGCATCGGAGATCTACTTTCTACCTAATGAAGTCTGTATGGAAGCATTTCTAAGGGATCTTCAATTTAAAATTCTTAATAATATAACTTGCACGAATATTCTACTTAAGAAATTGGGAAAAGTAGATTGAGATGTTTGCTCTTTTTGTTGCCGTTCTAGAGAAGAATTGAAACATTTATTTTATCTTTGCCCCTTTTCACAAGTTTTCTGGATAGACTTTAAATTATTGTGGTTTGAAAACATAAAAGAAGACATTACTTTATCTTTGAAAGAAATAATTATTGGCTTCCGTGGAAAAGATCTTGATTTTTTAAATTATTGTATTTTGGTAGGAGAAACGAGACGAAACCTGCTATAAGTCTATTTAAGGTTATGTTATTTGTTTTGTAATTTAGAACTTTTTATTGTTTTGTTACACCTAAACAATACATACAACGATCATGAATTACTAAAATACAAATCACACAATTAATTACAATATCAAAACAAAATAGACTACTAATCACAACTCAGTAGATAACACTACTTCATTAACACTCTTACAATAAATTGAACAACCATAGTAAAAAAAAAACAACTAACACTAATAATTATCATCATCATCATCATTATTATCAAAGAATATTAATAAAAAGTCATAAGAGGGACACATGGAGAACACCCACACTACAAGCCTACATATGCATATGTTAAAAGCTTTTCCCATTTTTTGGTATGTTTAGTTAGTTTGTTCCGCCTCCTTGCTATCTTTTTCTCCACTTGGTATACAGCTTTAATCTTGGCCTTATAAACTTAGAAAATCGGATGTATATTATTTAACTTACATCTATAAATATACTACTCGTTCCTATTTTGTTGCCTTTTTATCATCGTTGTTTCTTACACGTCTATTGCTGCTAAATTTTACTGTGGAACGCATCCTCAGCATCATGGTGCAATCAGAAGAGAAAGAAAACTGACCAAGACATTGTTCATTGTAACAATTGTACCGTTAATTCTAATGATGCCGTTTACAATTTTCTGGTTTCTTTTACAGGTTACTTCAGGCGAAATGGTTGAAACCATTCTCATGAAACATGGCCGCATTTAGCACTATCCTTAGATTGCTTATTTTACGCAAACTCTGCTATAAATCCATTGTTATATGCATTAAAAATGCCACAGTTCAAAAGAGCTCTGTTTTTATTATTGTGTTGTAGATCTCGCTCGGAGACTGTTTTGGTTTTTCCTCCATATGACTTGTAAGTCGGGAGTTTTCACTCAGCTAACTGATGAATATGTGTTTGCGAAGTATAAGAAAACTGAGCGTTTTAAATACTTTCGTCCGAGTTCTCTCTTTGTTTTTAATTGGAAACACTTTATTCAACTTAATTTAAAGCGGGAAGATCTGTGGACTGATGCATGCATGCTAAAGATTCATCCATTCAAATGTATTGAAGTTTGCTCTTTTTTAGTTTATATTTTTTGGCTGGCTAGTCACGTTTGCGATACAATACTAACTTTCCAAGCCTACAGCCGCGAAAAGGAACTATTTATACGAGTATAAACTCCCTGGCCAGGATAAGCCGCGGCTTGAGAAAGCCGTGAACGTAGATTTTTTACCATTTATACGGGGTGTTCGCAGCTTACGTAAGCCGCGGCCAGAGTTAGCCGCGGCGTATTTTCTCTCGTATAAACGGCTCTATTGTCACATGGTTTGGAGAGCTGCATGACGCGAACAAAAACATGCGCGCAAGAAATGGACCCGCAAAGCTGAGAGCGCGTTCGACATCATCAAACTTTAGACCCCTGGCAAGACTTAGAAAAACAAATAGCCATGAACTCAAGTGGCTGGAAGATAAGACTTTGAGGTTAAATACGAACACAGATGGTTAAAAAAAACTCTTTTGGAGCCTAACTTAAACCTAGAGAAAATTAGGGTCATTTTAGGATTAGTTTTGGTTGTTATTTATAAATATTAATTGACCAATCACAGAATATAAAAAAATGAAAAGAACTGTGTTGGATTGAGCATGTTCGTCGTTGTAGTGTAGTGGTTAAGATAGGACTATAGATCTGGAGGGAGCGAGTTCGAGTACCGGTCAGTGCATAGTACAGTTCTTTGTTTCCTTACTATGTTGTAATGTTGAAACTGAATTAATAAATGTATGAATACAGAAACCGATAAGATGATATCAAAGGTTAGGAAGATGTGTTGAGATGCGTAAGACCAAGTTTGAGGAGGGATGGTATATGCACAGTAGGGTTGCGTAATGCAAAACCAGGGAATCACCTTCAGCAACGACGACTGTTACGGCAACGACAACGTCACAAAGAATGAATAGTATTGGTTAAAAAAAGAATTATAATCATGCAGCACTTGCGGCACGGACTTCAGTTCATTTCTCTGTCTTTCTCCAGCACAAACAACAACATCGAAAGCAAGTTTCAAGTTTTCAAGTTTTATTTATTTACAGCAAACAGTTCAAGTTATTACTAGGCTGGCTGGCAAATAGTGAAAAGGTTATCGCGGCAAGCCAGACTGTACACAAAATTATTTAGACTTCTTTTTTTTTAAAGGAATAAATGATTATTACATAATATATAGATTTAGCCGAACCTAAAGGCGGAGCTCCCGGGTTGTTTATTCTTACTGGCTGTAGGATTAGTGAAAATAAAAGGTTTTGGAATTGTCCGCGTTTTGGTTTTTCCGGATATTACTTAATTATGTCATTTTCTTCGCTGCCTAACTAGTAAATTCCACGGTAAATTTCACATAACAAACCGATATCCCATGAATCACGAGGGTATGAATGCGAATATCGGTTTTTCCTGCGAAATTTATTGTCGATTCCACCAGTTAGGCAATTAATTTTTCTTGAATCGCATGAGTTGTAAAAGAAAACAAGCAAATTCTCAGCAAGCGAACGGAAAAGAAAGAAGTTATTTCAGAGAAATTCCTGTCCTCTTTAAAAAAATTGACACGCATTGCTTACGTGTGGTAGTGAAGTAACACAGCAATTTATTCCATAATGTCAACTGAGCTGTGTGTTGTCTTCCAGGAGATTCCAGTTGTCCTTGCGTAATATGTAGCTCTAACAGTGCACGATATTGTTTTGGTTTTGTCTATCATTGTAGTGCCATGGTAGAAGTCTTGGGTAAATAGCCTGAGAAGACATGTGGTTATTAGCAAAGTATTGAACCCAGAAAGATTGAAGAAAATAAATGGGAAGTGAAAAACATTGTCTTCTGGGATGACATGTTGACAGTTGTCTTTGCGTAATATGTAGGTCTAACAGTACACGATATTGTTTTGGTATTGTCTATCATTGTAGCGCCATGGTAGAAGTATTAGATAAATAGCCCCTTGAGAAGACATGTGGTTACTCGCAAAGTACTGAACCCAGAGGGATTGAAGAAAATAAAAGTGAGTGACAAAGTTCCGCGCGTCATCTACATGAGACGAAGGACTTTCGAAAGTCTACAGAAGCATAGGACCGAAAATTCTATTTTAATGCTAGCAAATGCGAACCAAGCGAGATACAGATTTTGTCAGCTTGCTTTATGCAAAACAATTATTGATGTAAAAGTAAATAAATGTGGATACACAGTTTTTAAGAAGAGCAGAAGGAAGTTTCAGGACGGTCGATCGAGAATAAAATATTTTGCCATAGGTAACAAAATTTACGACATGAAAACAACATTAATTTTGAACCACGAATATAAAAAGTTACCATCAGCGAAAAACATTTTGGGAGATTTTAGTTATTTTGTTGTAATTGTACTTTTGGCTGCACCGAGTAAATCGCACATCGAATTCGGCGGGCGCAGTGATCAAGTTACCGCGGCATGTTTACTCGCAAAACAGTGAAGCATCTGTGTCGAATGATGCTGAGATACCGGGTTTTTGTTTTTGCTAGTTTTCTTTTGCTTTCAATTGTTATAAATTTTGACAAGAAATGTGCGAATTCAACACAAAGATCACAATCGCCCAACTCAGAGGTTGACCATTGTTTCTGGAAAATCAAAAATTTTCTCTCAAAGACAAGGTTATTTATCACCAGGTAATTCCATCGTTTTGGTAATAGCAGCTACTTTATTATTCATCAGCGTCACAATCTTTTGCCGATCTTGGGGGTCATTTTGTTGAAACATAAGCACGCTTCCAACGGACCTGTTTATTTTCGTGACTTATGCGTTACCACAAAAATTCTCCCCGTATCACATTTCAACACACGTATGCAAATTTGCTAAGCTCGAAAATTACACATGACAAATTTACAAAAGCTGGAAATTTCACAGAAATATTTTCCAGCGAAACATTACTTGAAACAAGCAACATATTTGCTATAAGAGGCAAGAAACCCTTCCTATTTCAGTTGCGTGCGTGCAAGCAAAACACACAATCACAAAGCATATGCAATTAAATAAATTTCTTACAGTTCACATCAAACCCTTTTCGAAAGAACCTTGACATAATAAAGCACAAAAGAGACAACAAGCTTTCATTCAAATAATTTTTCACTGTCACATTTCCAATTTTTTTTAACCTTTGCAGAGTTGAGTACAAAATGAATGTTACTTGCCAGACAAACAGGCAAACTTTAAATAGATGCGACTTCAGTAAACTCTGTGAGACACACAACAGAGATCACAGATCTACTTGTGGTGTTCGATTCCTTCTCTGTCTTTGTTGCACCCGTAAGTTACCAGAGAAATTTCCATTTGGTTTCAGTGTTGTACGTAACACCACCTTAGCGAAATATTAGAAGTACAGCTCATTTTGATTTCGGCTCGACGGGCGAAAGATTCACGCTGTCGAAGTCCATTACTCGTCGCTTTTAAGAGTCCAGATCTTTATGTTTCACCGGCTGTCTTGACGTTCCATTCTTGAGCTCCATATGGGTATATTTTCTTTAAACATGTACTAAAACGCCATTCGCGTTACAATGACTTTCGACGCCATTACAGGTTAATTGTGCAGAGCAAGCTACGCATTACCCCAGCCCCTTCAAACCTAACAAAATACGCACAGAAGACTCTATGCACAAAGACACCACTTAGAAGGGGAGTGACAGGCAAGACTTTTACCGACACGGAAAAAAATAAAAACGAGATGCTTCCGTGAAGCATACACTGGGTTGCCTGTGGTACGTGTTACAGAAAATCAGAAGGCACTGAATTGTGTGGTATTGAACTACAGAATTCCAGTTTCTGAAGAATAACAAATAAAAGAGAAGCGAGAAACATTGGCTTCTGGGCTGACGTGTTGATAATTTTCAAGTTCCCTCACAACTTCTTTTCACCACAAGTTTAAGCGTGCGCTCTGGGCATCTGACAGCTGCTATAGTTTGCTGAAGTTTAACCCTCTTCGGCGGGGTTAGTATCTGGATGGGAGACCAAAAACAATATACCCCTCAAAACAGAAGCATTGGACCGAAAATTCTATTTCAACGCTAACAAATGCGGACCAAGCAAGGAACTGATTTTGTTAGCTTGCTTTATGCGAAACAAATATTGATGCAAAAGTAAATAAACAGTGGTACAAAGTTTTTGGGAAGAGCAGAAGGAAGTTTTCTGGACGGTCGATCGAGAATAAAATATTTTGCCATCAGCAACAACATTTATGACACCAAAACAACATTAATTTTTAACCCCGAATATAAAAAGTTACGATCACCGACAAACATTATTCTGGGATTTTTGCTATTGTACTTTTGGCTGCACAAGTAAAAGCGCAAAATCGAAAGTTACATCGGCTTCAGAGGGCGCCGTGATGAAGTTACCGCGGTGTGTTTACTCGCGAAACAGTGTCAAATCATCATTTGACACAGATACCGGGTTTTTGTTTTTGTAAGTTTTCTTTTTCTTTCAAGTGTTATAAAGTTTGACCAGAAATGTGTGAATTCAACACAAAGATCACAATCGCCTAATTCTTCAGGTTGACAGTCAAAACTTTACTCTCCAAGACGAGGTTATTTATCGCCAGGTAATTCCATCGTTTTGGGGATAGCAGTTACTTTATTATTCATCAGTGTCAGATTTTTTTTGCCGATTTTGGGGGTCATTTTGTTGAAACTCAAGCCAGCTTCCAACAGACCTGGCTTGAGTTTCAACAAAATGACCCCCAAAATCGGCAAAAAAAATCTGATCATAGATTTACACTATACCACAAAAATGCTCCCGTATCACATTTCAACACACGTATGCAAATTTGTTAAGCTCGAAAATTACACAACATGATATTAAAGTGCACAAAGGCTGGAAATATCTCGGCAAAATCCTTTTCCAGCGAAAAATTAATCGAAACAAACAACATATTTACTATGAGAGAAAAAAATACCTTCCTATTTCAATTGCGTGCATGCAAACAAGAGATGCAATTAAATACATTTTTGACAGTTCACATCAAAACCCTTTTCGACTCGGAACGCTGACCGTAAATAATGAAGCACAAAAGCGACAACAACTTTCATTCAAATAATTCTTCACTGTCACATTTCCAAATATTTTACACCTTTGCAGAGTTGAGTACAAAATACCGGTAAATGTAAATTGTCAGACAACTACGATGCGACTTGAGTAAACACTGTGATGCATTCTTGTAGGCGTTCGATTCCTTCAATGTTAATTTGTTAAATCATAGTTAGTAACTATGGTTAAATCCATAAAAAAATTGCTATTTGATTTCCGTGTTTTATATAATACCAAGTTAGTAAAATATTAGAAACAAAGCTCGCTTGATATCCAAAGGCGAAAAATGAAATTGTTGTCGCAGACCATTACTCGTCTCTTAAAATCCAGATATTTATTTTTCAGCGCTGTCTTGCTCATCCAATTGACGATCCATTCTTGAGCTCCATGAGGGTATATTTTGTTTAAAGATCCACTAAAACGCCATTCACGTCAATGACATTAGTGAAATTTTCAATTGTTATACCGGAAGACTGTGCAGAGTTGAGAACAGGTAAATACAAATCTGACAAATAGCGAGACAACTGAGATAACAGATCCACTATATGGATTCCTTCTCTGTCTTTGTTGAACCCATACTGAGTTACCAGAGAACTGTTCATTTGGTTTGAGTGTTGTACAAAACACCACACTTGGCAAAATTTTAGGAAGACAGCTCACTTTGATTACGGCTCGACGGGCGACAGATTGTTGTCGAAGTCCATTACTCATCGCTTCTAACATTCGACCGCCTGTCTTGTTCAGTATCCAATTCGCTTGCCATTATTGAGCTTCGTAAGGGTACATTTTGTTCAAAGATCCACTAAAACGCCATTCGCGTGACATGACTTTCGACGCCATTGCCGGTTAAGTTAATCGTTCTACTGTGTCCACCAGAGAAATCTACGCAATTCCCACTACCCTCTCGATCCTAAGAAAATACGCTTAGAAGGCTCTATGCACAAAGACACCACTTAGCAGGGGAGTGACAGGCAAGACTTTTACCGACACGAAAAAAAATAAAAAAGAAAAGAAAACAAAAAAAAAAAAAAACGACGAAATTAAAGACAGATTCCGACTGGGTTTGCCATAGTGGCAACCCAGTAACAAACCAGCAAACAAATCAATAATTTCTGTCCAAAAAGAGTACAGATGATTGTCATTTAATTCCAGTTGAGAATAAAAATTCGAGTTTCATTCCTGAACAAAGGGAAAAACGACGAAACCACTTTTTAAAAATATGGATCCACTTGAAATAACTCATCCGTAGAAATAACAGATGGGTTAGTGTCAAAGAAAGCAATTTGTGGAGTTACTTCTTCCACCAAGTTTGAGCTATTACTGGTGTACCGTTTGGTCTTTCTCGTTATCTTTCTCTCTTCTTCGTTTCTGTTCTTCTGTCATAGGCCGTCCAGGAATCTTGCAACCTTATTAGATTCAAAATTCAAAATCTTAAGATAAGACATGCCAAAAATTGCAATTCAGAGCAAAAAGCAGCACTAAACAAATTAAAAATAAACACTCTGCTTTAAGTTTATATCCCTC
>NW_027179707.1:95000-100000 GCF_036669935.1 Montipora foliosa | reverse complement strand
CTTCTCAAGACACTACGAAGAAAGGGTAAGTATCAGGGCTTTGTAGATGCCATTACTCGGTATTTTGCTAATAACTTACATCAGCTATTAGTGAAGTAAATTGTTGCTTAAGGTTGCTAAAAATTTGGCCCTAAAGTTCTATTTTTCTATCATCGAACAGAAACAAGTATTTTCAGTGGTCAACGGAACACGATGTCATCATGTGTCGTGAAGTTCTTGTCTCGGAACCGTTTAATTTCAAACCGAGGAGCCCAGAAAGGGGAAAGGTTTGGGACGCTATTGCCCAGCGGCTGAATGCCATTGACCAGCCAAAGTTCAGAGTATCCGCCAGAGCTGTCCGTGACAGGTACTCTCTCTTGACTGCAAAGCAAGCCCAAAAATTAAGGGACGAGGAGAAAGCGTCAGGAATTCATGTCGAAATATCAGAACTGGATAGTTTGCTGGAAGAAATTTTAGAGAGAGAAAAGGATGGTAAAGCTAAAATTGAGTCGCAGGATCTTGACAAAAATAGAAAGGCAGAAAAGGAAAAGGCAACAGCAGAAGAAGTGAGAAAACAAGCAATGGAAAGAATGGCTGATACTAAAAAAAAGGGAGAATGATGAATCGGATAAAGGCAATGGAAAGAAGAAGGTAAGAAGAAGCACAAGTGATACAATTGATTATCTGAAGGAAAAATCAGCGAAAGATCATGATTTGAAAGAAAAGGAACTTGAACTGAGGAAAAGGGAATTGGAACTTGCTGCAGATAAACAAGCTCAAGCTGCTCAGCAACAAGACAGTATGATGCGTGCTTTCATGAGTCAAATGCAGGAGCAACAACAAAGCTTGCAAGCAATGCTTATTACACAGCAGCAACAGCAGAACAAAATCTTGATGGCTTTAATGGAGAATAAGAAAAAGGAATAAATGTGCCAGTGGAACACCTGTTAATGGCACCATCAAAAGATGTTGAGTTTTTATAGTTTGTGAATATGTTGTTTGAATTGTAAAGCCTGGCAGGCACAAAAAGGGAAGAGCAGGGTGGGGCAGGGGGGTATGTAAGAGAAAAGGGGGAGGCACACCTGGTACAAGAACCCATTTTTGCATTGTGCCCAACAAATGTTTTGTGGTCTAGTCACATTGCCCGGTCAATTAACTGTCAACACTTTCACCAATAAGAACAAGGTTTTACACACTACTTGGTTATGTAACCATGGAATTTTTGTTTACCAAAAATCGATGAATACTGCAAAATCCCAATGACAAGCCCTATAGGCTTATACAATGTTTTATACATAGCGCTGGGTGGGGGTGTTGGAAATCTGACCTTGGTATAACCATGACTTGGTGTGAAAATAATAAAAATGGGTATCAGCAAATCAAAATTGTTCGACTACACAAATGAACAGAAGGTCGTTCTTATGGCAGGTGTACCTTTCCTCTCCCTATCTGCTCTTCCTTTTCCTTGCCCTCCCAATTTCATTTCGACACCTGTTTTGAAGGCTACAAAATGAGATGCTTTACTATTTTGTAATCCCACAATACACTATATCTAAATGTGCTGTACATCCAGGGACATTTGGAAAACAATAGTCTTATGCATTCTTTTTGGGCAGAGGGGGGTTGGGGTTAGTAGACTGTAAAAAACTCCCAAGAGAATGACTGTCGATAGGCGCGTTCAAGCGTAGTTCGTACTAGGTACTTTTCTCTAGGTAATTTTTATTTAATTTTAATTTTTATTATTTTTTTCTTGCAGGGAGGATATTTTTTTTGGTCAGCTAGTAAAAAAAGGCATAATTTGCCCTCGATAACAGGAACTATTTTACAGCCCGGCCTGCATTTGCCATTAGTGGTTTCAGAAATGTTGCAAGCTATTAATATGATATTTAACCATTACACTTAGATTGAACTATGATAAAGGTCTTGTCTTTTCCATTTGCTGTTTATTAATATTTTGAATATTACTGATTACTGATTATATGACTGTGTACAAAGTCGAATAGCCATGGGAATACATTTCAAACTAGCAAACAACTTCAGATTTGTGACTAGAGTTTATATACTTGTGGCAAGTTTAGTGGAAAACCAAGTTAAATGAGTTCTTTTGGGAAAAATTTTCTTGTACAGGTCAGTTAAGTTTATTTATTACTTTAGTGAACTTATTCAGTTTCAGAACTTTTTTATTGATGTTGAACTCATGTCAAAATGGACATGTTCATTGCATTGTCTATCTTTTTAAAGTTGTACCAACTGAAAAGAAGTCAAGAATACTCTTGTGCTTTGAATGTTGTTCCTTACCCTTCATCCTCTATTGTTGGGAAAGCAAGCCAAGAGGGCTCACATACTTTTTTTGTTATTTTAATACCAAGCAGTGGAGCTGTCAGAGTTTTTACAGCAAGGTGAAAAAAAATAAGGATCGCCTAGCTGTAAAAAATCTGACAGCCCCACTGCTCCAGGACCAGACAATATAATGATTTTAAACCAACAAGAGAACAAAATGTTTCTTCTGAACTATCATGTAAGACAAATGTACATATATGTCCATATGTAGGGTTTATACAGAGTACAAGTTCATCCTACAGTATCACAATATTTAAGAAAAGTACCCTTCAAGGCTTGGTGGGCTGAGATCAAAAAACTTACATGTCTGGTTTCCATACAGACAGGTGAGAGCATTCCTGAGAAGAACAGAAACAACATACATTTTCCCCACACTACTAAGCATTAGCTTCACATTTTTTTAAAGTTCATGAACTTAAAAGAGGTTACAACATCGCCAAACAGCCACTCTACAGAACTTCTTACGGCGCTCATTGCAGCATTATATTGTTCCATCTGGTGAGTGAGAATACCAAACTTGAATGGACCTTGTAGGTGGATTCTTAATGGGTAGGCAGGATCACCGTAGAGACAGAGGGGCTGGCCTGCAGGATTAAATGCAAAGTGCTCAAGGTTGTCCAGCAACCTTGAATCAGCCAACATACCAGCGTCATGTCTCCTCCCCTCTAAAGACATAGAAAAGGGTTTGAAAGAGGATCATGAAAAAAATACATTAATTTAGAAATTTCTAATCAATTTTAATTACAAATTATAACAAACTGACTAATCTAAATAAAGTATATAATAATTATTGATAGTACAATTTATATGACAGAATAATATTGATAAATAGTATTACAAATAGTAGTTCAAATAATAATAATAATAATAATAATAATAATAATAATAATAATAACAATAAAGTTTTTATAGAAATCAGTTTTTGCTAAACAGACTGAAACCGGACATAAATAGGTAATGTATAGAGAGACAACCGGTAAGTAAATATTTTTTTTCCCTTACCAACTGGGCCATAAAGGTTTCCAATTAGACCATTAGGCAGTGCAACGCTTTGAAACTTTAACGCATGCACTCTTTTGTGGCCATTGTAAACTGTGCGCTGGTTTGCTCCTGGACGTGTTATAGGCCGAACAGTTCCATCAATGAATCCAAAGCAATTTGCTAAAGGAGAACCCTTCGATACAATTGCATCGACGTACGTCTGAAGTTTAACTGGACTTAAAATGTTGTGGTTCCATTGTGTAACCCTGTGGGCATGATGACTGTATATGTGGTCCACCAGCTGGTTTGTTACCATGCTGAGAATTGGTACTGGTTTAGGAAACCTTTGTATCATATCTCCATATCTACATGGATAGGACAATCGCCTTAAAAGAATACAGAGACCCTCGACACCGTCACAAATAGATCTAAACGACAACAACAACAACAACAACAACAAGTTGTTAATAAAGATAAGCTTATATTTGACACAAGTACAAATAATCATTTTCATTGCTTCAGTTTTTGAAAAAGAGGGTTGAATATGGCACTTCCAACTTTTCTTGTTTAATAGTTACCTTTGTTCGCATTCAATGACGGCAGGAATTTGAAGGACATCCGAAAGAGCCACTATATCTCTCTTTCTAAATCTGAATTCAGCCAAGCACTCAGATTCATCGACTTCTTCAAGGTCAAAATCAGGGTAACCGTGGTACGGAAAATCTGGGTTTCTCGAAAAATATTGCTCATACAGTAATAGGAATTCTTCATCATCAATCACACCATCATTTTGCATGAGGAGAAGAAAAGACCGCATATCTCTAAACGACGACATATTCGAAGGAGATGTTTAAGGCCGGCGTCGCTTGGGGCTTTTGCTTAAGTGTTTATATTTCCCGCCGAGAACGAAACCCGCTACCCAGTCTTTTACAGACATGACGTCATAATTTCGTCGTCGTCGTCTCATTCGTCGTCGGTGCTTAAGCTCCCTATTGATCACATGCTAGGCAACCGTAAAGGTGCACGTGATCACCCTGTGTCAACTGAATGAACTACGGGAAAGAATAGTTCAGAGTTGAACAACGTACTTTTTAGCGAAGAAACTTCCGTCGTTAGTTAATTTTGTTGTAATATTTTACTGAATATTTAGATTTCTTCTGTCGGGTCAGGAAGCCTTCTTTGTCGGGTTCCTGAGAAACGTATCTATTTTGACTTCAGGGTGAACTATTTACACAATGGAGAGGTTGAGTGGCCGTGTAATTGAAAATCTAAACATCTATGAGATACAAAAACAGACTTGCAAATTACCGCAAATCACAATGCTGACAAGCACAAAAGCGATGAAATGGTTGAGTAAATATGAAGTTTGTTACTATCTGAATGTATTTGGGTCAGAGTATTAAAAAAGGGATATATTGTCACGCAAATTATGTAATTTCATGACACTCAAAATTCGCAAGAAGCGCAAGTTTCATGTACACAATCTTCGCACTAGCAAGTCGCAGCAATAAAATTGGATTAACCAGGAAGTTAAAAGAATATTGTTGGCTTCCCAAATAAATTTCATCTTGCACTACAATGGCAAAATCATTTGTCAGAGAAATAAAATTCCTTTCTCCTCGTGTATCACATTTCAACGCACGTATGCAAATTTGTTAACTCATTTTCAACCCGATTCCCGGGAAAAATACATAGTAATA
>NW_027179707.1:75000-87500 GCF_036669935.1 Montipora foliosa | reverse complement strand
ATTAAGTGTACAACACAGGCCATTTGACTTTATGTTATGCTTTCCCGCGCCAATTAATTTCTAATAGATACAATAAAGATCTTATCAACCTTGTTTTACACTCCAAATTGCAAGTTACGACACCTTTTTATTTTTTCCAGTAAATTCAGTAACGTCATTGTGCTTCACCCTCGCGCGAACAATTTAAGTGAACAAAATTACAAGTGTAAGTTAAGTTACGGACCTCGACCTCTGTGAATAAAAGCCGAGATATATATTTTCTTCCAAGAAAACGTATTCGTGTTTACTAACCTTTTCTTAAACTTGCGTAAATGTGCTGAATGAAAGTTTGCTACAGAATATATAACCCGGGAGTAGGAAGTTTAAAGTAAGGTTAATTCACAAGTTTGGTCACCTGTCCAGCATGGGACAAGAACGCCTGCTCAAGGTCATGTTAGAGAAGAATTAACTGTTTCCCGCTTTCAAGTAATATGTAATGAGGTAATGAAAGTACATTCTAGTGTTTATTAAAAAAGACGGGTCTGAAATTTAGGCTTTAAAATTTCAAATGTCATGTCATCAGTACATTACCAAGACAACTATAGCTCGCACAAAGAGGAGTAAACTATTTTTCCTGAAAAAGACCTGAGAATTAAAGTCGCTTGGAAAAAAATGCGAAAGTGAATTGTGAAATGACGAACTGACTAAAATATTGGGCTGTTTCACCTTAACAGACAAAATAGAAGCTGTGTTTAAATTAATATTTGTTGATGACTTCCTCTCCAGCTGCAAGGAGAATGTTCTTGTGTTTAACCCATTGTTAAGCACACTTGTCTTAAAAGTTTACCTAACTTCATGTCAAAACAAAAGTGCATCAATAAATTTAAAGACATAATTTGCCTTATAATTGTGCTTGTCGCTTCTTATGTCGTCAGTAATATATAATAATAATCATAATTAAAATAATAATACAATTGTTTCGGTTTCCTCTTCAGGTGCTTAAACGAGCAAAGTGTTTTTCCTTAAATTTATCCAAGGTGACATGGAGCCAAAAGAATGCGGTTGTTTTGATGAAATAACTGAATTTAGATGCAAAAACAAAGAGTATATTTTTAGATATTTAGAGTACTGCCTGAGAGGCTGTAAGTTTTACTATTTTTCTTTTATTTTTTCAGTTCGATAAATGCGTGTTCAATTCTTGGAGACAGTTTAATTAATTCGTCTCGAATACCAATTTTTTGCCTCCGAGTTTCCTCAAATTGGCAAACGTTTAAGTTAATGTATGATGAGGTACTAGGGCTAATATTTATATCTTTCCTACTTTTTATAAGACGGTCGAACAACACGACAATTGCTACAACTCCGAAATACAAGATCCTTCTACGACCTTAATCAAGAACAGCCCCTGGTGCACCCACACATACACACACATACATATGGAATATATCACGCTCTCCTTGACAAGCACAAAATACTATTTCTTCAATGCCCATTGTTCTTTCCCTCTCACCCCCTCATTCCAAAAAGCTGCCAGTACCCTGCGCCCCAAAAATACTGTCGTATGGTCGAAATAGCCAAGATATTCAAATCGGAAAAAGCCAGAAGTTGACATGTTTTTACTGAATTCTGAAGGATAGAGTATGCGGCAATGGCCTTCTTTTCTTCCCTTTTTTGGTCTTCATGGTCGAATCTGCAACCGGCAGGTCTTCGCTTCTGTTTTGCGCACCGCTTTGGTGTTCTTACGGCATTCCACCATTGTGCACGTGTTTCTTCATTGCGAAGAATGAGGAAGGCCTGACGTCATTTTTTTGCTTTCATGAGCTCTCCCTGTGGACTTAACGAGGAACAAATTCAGGCTGAATCTTTGCATTGTGAAAATGATACTCTGACTAATATTCCGTCGCATCAGATGAGGCTCTTCCGAGTTTTTTGTAGTTTGGCTTTTGTGAGATATGGTAGCTGACCGTAAGAGAGATATGTTCAGAAATGCACGCAATCGCAAGAATAACAAATATAACAAAACATTTGCTAAGTATGTACAAAAATAACAAATGAAGCAAACGACAGGTAGAGAAGGGAAGGGGGCCCAACAAGTATAACAAAAATAGCGAAAATAACAAATTTAGCAAAAATGAAACATCAAGCAATCGATACCAGCAAGAATAACAATTCTTCAAGGCAGAGAAGGGAAGGGGGGCCCACAAATATAGCAAAAATAACGAATAAAGCAAGCGATAGCAGTAAGAATAACAATTCTTCAAGGCAGACAAAGGAAGGGGGCCCCACAAATGTAATGAATTTAACGAAAATAACAAATTTAGCGAAGATATCAAATAAAGCAAGCGCGAGACACAAAAATAGCAATTGTTTAAGACCGAGAAGGGTATGGGGCCCCACAAATATAGCAAAAATACCAAATTAAGTAAGGGAGAGACACAATTTCTTAACATTGTTTATTAGCTATAGCAAGCAATGGGATTGGTGGCTGACACAGTTGTCCTTTGCGAAAGCTAATGAAACTCATGACTCTTACCTGAACAGGGTTCTTCGCGATATCGGAATTGTTTTCACGAACAATTCGCTAGGGTCTGTGAACCGTAGCCCTTGCGGGTAAGTTTATCTGAGGTTAGCCTATTAAATAAGTTGTTCAATTCAGCATTGACAATTAATTCCAATGTCTTGAGATTTTCGTGAGAATAAAAGACGTAAGTATCATCCACAAAAACGGAAAAATTTAAGATTTCTGGAGCAATGTTGAATATCGTGAACACATAACAAAGAGAGGAGCGGCCCTAAAACAGACCCTTGGGGTACACCACAACTAACTACTTCTTTATCCGAAATGTAATAGTTAATCTCAGTTGTTTGAGTACCATTTGTCAAATAAGAGGAAAACCACTGATTGACGATTCCTCGAAAGCCGTAATAGTTAAGTTTATCAAGTAATATCTTATGGTCGACTGTATCAAAAGCTCTCTTAAGCCTTGAGCACCCCACAGGAAAAGAGCCTTCTGTACATATTGCTACGGATGGTTTCTCAGTACCATGTCAAGTATAGCATGTTCAGTTGAGTGTGCTTGACGAAAACCGTATTGGGATGACGATAACAGCTGATGTTTTTATACGAAAACCCTCATTCTGTTGTACATATTTTTCTCAAAAATTCTATTGAAGTTTGACAATAATGGAATTGGTCTATAATTGCAGGCATCAGTTTCGTCATCAGCTTTGTAGATTGGTATAATTTTGGACATTTTCAGTTTAGAAGGGTATGCACCTAGGCTGACAGACTTGTTGAGAAACTTTGCAAGGACAGGAGATATTATATCAAAAGTTATGCAGGTTCAAGTGTACCAACCACGTGATTTATTATGCGGAATGGATAAAATTTCAAGTTTCACTTCATGCGAAGTAACAGTATCTGGTGATTTGGAATTACTGAGATAGTCCATAAAGGAATGCTCAGCTTTAGGCATTTTAGTTGCTAGATTATTACCAACACATAAGAAATACTTATTTATAATGTTGGGTATACGCGATGGGTCATTGACGATGCTATTATTGATTTCTGGATCCTTAAGTTTACTGATTAGCTTAAGACGTCTTCTTTTCCGACCATTTAGTAGCGCATTTATAGCTTGCCACGTTTTCCGCATATCATTCAAGCTGTTCTTGAAAAGTTCATGATAATAACTTTTCTTGCTAAGCGAATCAGAGTACAAATTTTGTTTCTGTAATATTTATATTTCTCAAAATCACCGGATTGATATAATCTATTTTTGTTTGGATTGAAATTCGTAATCCCTTGGTTATCCATGGCTTGGAAAATTGTTTTGATCTTGCGCTTTGAGAAAGTTATAATTGGAGTATGTTTATTTACAATTTTATTAAAGGTTTTATAGAACGATATGAAGATCTCATCTATTATTTATACCTGGTCTCTCTATGATTAAATTTCAATCACATGTTAAAAAAAAAAATGCTCGCGAAGCCAAATAATACCACAAAAGGTGCTAGCACTATCGTAAGAGCCTAGTTTTACCTCGGCAGGTGAATTAAGTGTAGCCTCCGCTCTCTTTTCGTGAAGTTTTCCGTTCCTATCTCCACTTCTTTGCGATGACCTTCTAAATAGGGAGTTTAAAGGCCCTGTCAACATTTTCTTCAACAGCGACGTTGAAACGTTTGCCCCGCCCTCACCCCCCCCCCCCCCCCTTTCAACCGTGTTGCAACATGTTTAATCGAAGTTAAATCGAAATTAAAACAGTTTGCCTATCCCAGCACTCAACATCGTTCAACAAAATCAAACGGATATTGAAGCAAATGTTGAAGCCGTTTGACCGGGCCTTAAGGTGATTCCTTAGAAATAGAACTTGTCATAGATTTCCGATGAAACTTCATAAGGAGATGATAAAAATGTAATAAAAGAAGGGGGGGGGGGGGGTACGAGGCTAACAAATACGGCTATTTTAGCCACTTTGACAATTGCAGTGCATCCCCGATGTTGGACAAATTGAGCTCGTTTTTATAAATGCAGTCCATGATATAAAGCGGAGCGTGGTGTCATTCTATGGTAAATTCACTTCATACCTGAAAAAATGTACGTGAATGGCTTTGGGATTACCTATCACTCCAAAATAGATTTAACTTGAGCGTGGGCTGCTCGACTCGTTATGGATCCTTCTGTGCAATTTTATGAAATTGCCAAAAAGCTGGCCATTGACTATTTCACCATCCCATTATGCATTTTTTTTTTTTGGGGGGGGGGGGGGGGGGGTCTTTACATAAAAACAATACAAGTTAATTACTCTTGGGACGGTATTATGCTTCAGTGAACTGGATATCCATTGTTTTAATGCAAATAACCCCCCAAAACGAACTGTATTATGGGATTGGTGAAAAAAGCGAATGGATTTTTGCTGATTTTTTTACCACTCCACGAAGACACCATTCGCAAAAATAGCAGCCTGTGTAGCAAGCGTTCCTGTTCTAAAGAAGAGAACCCAAACAATTTTCTGCAAACTGGCCGCGCGAAAGTTGGGGCAAGAAACTGAGGGAACGCTTACAAGAAGACCCCCTATTTTTGAAAAACGCCCACCTTTTCTTGACATGCGCTGGCTGACGTCTTATCAACAAATTAGCCAATAACAGACAACCTTGTTAACACATGTCGACTTCCGTCAAAACAAACCGAGGCACCGAGGAGACACTGAGCGATCATTGCAGAATTTGTCAGTGTGATTTTAATGTTGATTTCGGAGTTGTAGCAATTGTCGTGTTGTTCGACCGTCTTATAAAAAGTAGGAAAAATATAAATATTAGCCCTAGTATCTCATTATACAGTTAACTTAAACGTTTGCCAGTTCGAGGAAACTCGAGCCAAAAAATTGGAATTCGAGACGAATTAATTAAACTGTCACCAAGAATTGAACGCAAATTTGTCGAACTGAAAAATTAAAGAAAAATAGTAAAATTTCCAGCCTCTCTGGCAGTATTCTAAATATCTAAAAATATACTCTTGATATTTTGTATCTAAATTGAATTATTTAATCGAAACAACCGCATTCTTCTGGCTTGAAGTCACCTTGGATAAATTTTAGGTAAAACCCTTTGCTCGATCAAGCACATGAAGAGGAAACCGAAACATTATTATTATTATTATTATTATTATTATTATTATTATTGTTATTATTATTATTATTTAGTATAAATACACAGGTGATTATTGGTGATTATACAAAATCGCACGCTCTCATTGGCTCGCTATCTCGGATCGATTATCAGCCGATAATCACCTCGACGGACAAAATGGCCGCCAGTAGTCGTTTTGCCACCGTAAGTAAAAATGATTTTCGCGTTGAAATGTTTTTTTTTTCTCTTTTTTTAAATAATCACCTGTGTATTTATACTAAAACAATTATTCGCCTCAGGCTCAGTGATTATCGGTGAATATTCACCTCGACTTCGTCTCGGTGATTATTCACCGATAATCACTTCGCCTTCGGCGAATAATTGTTGAATATTACTGACGACATAAGAAGTGACAAGCACAATTATAAGGCAAATTATGTGTTAAAATTTATTGATGCACTTTCGTTTTGACATGAAGTTAGGCAAACGTTTAAGAAAAGTGTGGGTTAAACACAAAAACATTCTCCTTGCAGCTGGAGAGGAAGTCATCAACAAATATTAATTTAAACACAGCTTCTATTTTGTCTGTTAAGGTGAGATAGCACAATATTTTAGTCAGTTCCTCGCTTTACAATTCACTTTAGCGTTCTTTTCGAAGCGACTTCAATTCTCACAGGACTTTTTCAGGAAAAATAGTTTTCTCTTCTTTGTACGAGCTACTGTAGTTGTCTTGATAATGTACTGATGACATTTGAAATTTTAAAGGCTAAATTTCAGACCCGTCTTTTTTTTTATAAACACTAGAATATACTTTCATTATCTCATTACATATTACTTGAAAGCGGGCAACAGTTCAGTTCTTTTGTAAAATGCCAACGATCAATAACATGACCTCGAGCAGGCGTTATTGTCCCATGCTGGACAGGTGACCAAATTTGTGAATTAACCTTACTTAACTTCTTCCTCTCGGGTTACATCTTCTACAGCAAATTTCCATTCTGCGCAATTACGCAAGTTTAAGAAACAGCTAGTAAACTCGAATACGTTTTCTTGGAAGAAAATAAATATCGGCTTTTATTCACAGAGGTCGAGTTCCGTAACTTAACTTACACTTCTAATTTTTTTCACCTAAATGGTTCCCGTAAGGGCGAAGCACAATGACGTCACTGAATTTCATGGAAAAATATAAAGGTGTCGTAGCTTGCACTTTGGAGTGTAAAACAAGGTTGATTTACATCTTTATTACATTTACTAGAAATTAATTGGCGCGGGAAAGCATAACATAAAGTCAAAAAGGCTGTGTTGTACACTTAATTTGCAAATGATAGAGCTCTTACTAGGTATAAGAAGCTCTCGCCTGCCTTTGTCCCTTGATAGTTCTCTTCAGACTCATTCAGTCGTTTCAGTCGTTAGCCTACGCATTGAACCTAAACTTGATTTAATGTTAAGTCTTGGTTTTACAAGTTGGTAGGCAAGGTATAGACAAATTGCCCAAGACGAAAACTAAAAGAGGTATGTCCAAGGTTAGTAATTTAGCGTCTTTCGCGCATTGAACCTTATTGTCCTGCTTTGAAAGTCTTTTCTCCAGTTGCAATGATGTTTTTGCAGCAACCAGTTTCCTGTTGCCATATTAGCTGGTTTTTGTTAAAAACGGCAACAGAAGGTTGGTATAAGTTTAAGCTTAATAAAGCTTCTTACCAATGTACAAAAGAAAATATATATACAAAAGTACAATAGGTAAAAGAAAGCAATAGGGGAAAACTGAATTCCCATATAAAAACTGCTCTCCAAAAATAAAAGTTAAAACAATTAAGAATAGTATATCTAATATATAATTTCACAATGTGTACGAAACATAAAAGACCTATCTATTTACAAAGATAATTAAGTAGTAAAGTTTTAAACGAGCTTAAGCTGGAAGGAGACATAACTGAGTTAGGTAAAGAGTTCCAGTCATTAACGTAACGGTTAAAAAATGAAAATTTAAAATAGTTTGTCCTTGCTGCTTTAGGCCTAATTTTAAAGTCATGGCTACTTCTAGTTCTTGTTGGGCCAGTCAGATCCACATATGCGGTATAGTCAATATCAGAATAGCCATGAATTATCTTGTAAAGCTGAAGCAAGCCGAGGTATTTCCTTCGAAGCTCCAATGATGACCAGTTTAGTTGAATGAGCCTTTCAGAGTAAGGTTTATCAGATCCACATATCAATCGAGTAGCACGACGCTGGATGGATTCAATACTGTGTATGTGTTTAACCAAATAAGGGTTTTACACTGGGCAGGCATATTCCAAAATAGGACGAGCTAAAGCATTAAAAGCTGTTTTAATTGCCACAAGATCTTTGGGCCCAAATGTTCTCCTTATTAGACCCAACACTCGATTTGCCTTACCAACAATGTCATTGATATGAGCGTCCCACCTTAAAGAAGATTCAATCCAAATACCCAGATGCCTATGTTTATCTACAGCCGACAGATTATTCTCATTTATCACATACTGATGAACTAAAGGACATTTAGACTTGGTAACATGTAGGGCCTTACACTTTTCGGCATTCAGCGTGACAGGTCACCCTGAAACTCAACACGATCATCTACAAATGCGATGTTACGATAAAGTACACTGTCATCAGCAAAAAGCTCTGTGCTACAGCTTAAATTTAGGGGAAGTCATTAATATACAGCAGGAAAAGAAGTGGCCCTAATATAGTCCCTTGACGGACACCAGATATATCACTTCATTTACCTTCTTGTTTTTTAACTAACGGGAAATAAAATTTAAACTAACTTGAAATGAGAATAAAACTAAAAAAAACAGGATGACGATATTCGTGCAAAGCTGTAACAGTTTGTCCAGTTTCCCCAATCGTTGTCATCTCCTTCGCTTTTCTTCTCTTAATCTCCTTTTGTTCTTTATTTTCGTACTCTAAGGCATTTTTAATTGACATTTCAAAATTTGAAACTTTAAGAAATGTTAAAATTTTCTCATTCGTTTTTCATACCTTAATGTGCGCTTTACTCTTGCATTCTAAAACCTTATTGTCGTTGCTCGGATTTTTATGCAAATATTTTAGTCTCTTATTCTTTCAAAAATGTTGTCGGTCAAATCCATTCTCAGGTTGAATCCGTTTTTACCTTATAGGCTAATTTCGTGATCTGCATTTTACCTAGGTTGAATATGCACTCTACCTTGATAGGATTGAAAACACCAATATCGTCTCTCAAGCTCTGTCTTACGTATCTCAACACATCTTCTTAATGTTTCATATATATCATCTTATCGGCTTCTGCATTCATACACTGATCGATTTAGTGTCAACATTACAACAAAGTTAGGGAACAAAGAACTGTACTGTGTACTTAGCAGTCATCGAGTTCCGGCCTTCCAGATCTATAGTCCTGTGTCTTCACCACTACACTCTACGACGACGAACATGCGCAACCCAACACAGTTCTTTTCATAAATTACTTTTGTATAATAAGTCAATTGATATCTATTTATAAAAACCAACACTAATTCTAACCTGACCCTAATTTTTCTCTAAGCTTAATTTAGGCTTCAAAAAAGTTACTTCAATCTATCTGAGAGCGTATTCAACCTAGGTACAATGAGGATCACCAATTTAACCTAAGTTAAAAACGGATTCAACCTGAGAAAGGATTTTACCGGCAACATATATGCGGAATTTTATGATCTTGAACTTGGACTTGAACATTTAAAGGACTCGACAAATAAAAAATGTAGCCTATATGTATCAAATTATTGGCACATATCGTTTGAAGAAAAGAGCCAAGTTTCTGGAAACCTATACATACTCAAAAGATTTCAATTTCCGCTATTTAACAAACGTGTAACAGGTATAGATTATTTTCGGTCTTTCAGTTAACGTAGAACAGCATTGAAGTATTGAAGTATTTTGGGTTAGATTATAAAGAACCTACAAGGAAAAAGGTAAGCAAAAGTCAACGATTTTGTATGCACTTTTACAAGACATTTAGCAAACTAACTCGGGAAACAACCCAGAAGTGTGTGCATGGGGTTGAAACATAGGCTGTTTCCCCAACATTGTCTTCTCAAAGATAGTATCCGCTTGTGGATCAATATTCAGACTCATCAACTCGGGCTTTTGTGCTCGATGTCAATGCGCCACTTAGAGGCCGCTTTTATTGGTTCTATTCTGTGTCACCTCATTTTCAGCTGCTTTATCAAACGATCATGATAAAATACATTTTAGCACGGAATGTTACTAATACGAAAAGCATTCGTTCATTACTTTAAAGCGAGATTGCGTGTATATGAATAATCACGACGTTTTCGTGCAAATTGGGACAAAAAAATGTTGTAATGTTTTTAAAAACCAACTAAACTGCTCGAGCCCAGAGGTTGTAAATTTATCAGTGTTTATTTTTTTCAAATTGTAAGAAAAAAAAATTGTGCTACTTATTAATATTAAATGAAAGAAAAGTTATGATAATTGTGCAGGGGACTCACATTTGATTGGTTATCTGTGATTATTGGCCAATCAGAATGCTTAGTTTGTTACCTTCGATTTTCTTACCGAATTACCTCTTTCCTCTTTTTTGTATTGCGTTACCTAACAACCGCATTTCTCTTAACCGATCACAAACTATCCTAATGTTCTAATCGTCGTTTTCTTTCTTCACGTAGATGGCCAATGATTCTCATCACCAAAACAGAACAGTTACTCCAAATTTCGAGCCCTTTTCTTCATCCGAGTGCATTGCCTGGCTGACAGTACTTAACATCGAAGCTGTTGCTATAGTGACCATGAATGCCCTTACAATCATTATTTACCTGAAAGAGCGAATCCTTCGCAAGCGTAGCATGTACCTGATGATCAGCCTGGCGGTTGCAGACATGTTTGTAACATACAACTTGATCGTTGACCTTTTGTTATTGGGCGACGAATGTAACTTCTGGACGATTAACCTGTTCAGGAGCCTTGAGATCTTAATATTTTTTTGTAGTTTGGTGTATTTCTTTGTACTAGCCTCTGTAACAAACCTTGCTGCTATTTCTTTGGAGCGGATGCACGCAACGTTTCGTCCATTCAAGCATCGCCTCATCAAAAAGAAGATATTTGGAGCAGCTGTTGCGGGTGTTTGGTTTACAGCTGCCCTGTCTACAGCTATCGTTTTTTCACCATTTTTCCTGGGCCGCTCAGATATCGCTACTTTCTTTCACATGCAAGCATCATACTTCGCGTTGCTATTTTGTTGCCTTTTCATCATCGTTGTTTCTTACACGTCCATAACTATTAAAGTTTACTGTGGAACGCATCCTCAGCATCATGGTGCAATCAGAAGAGAAATAAAACTCACCAAGACACTGTTCATTGTAACAATTGTATCGTTAATGCTAGTGATGCCATTTACAATTTTCTGGTTTCTTTTTCATGTTACTTTAGGCGAAATGGTTAAAACCATTTCTTATGAAACAAGGCCGCATTTAACACTATCCTTACAGTGCTTATTTTACGGAAACTCTCTTATAAATCCATTGTTATATGCATTAAAAATGCCAGAGTTCAAAAGAGCTCTGTTTTTATTCTTGCGTTGTAGATATCGCTCGGAGCCAGTTTAGGTTTTTCCTCCATATGACTAGAAAGTCGGGAGTTTTCACTCAGTTAACTGATAAATATATGTTTACAAAGTATAAAAAAACTGAGCGTTTTAAATACTTTCGTCCGAGTTCTCTCTTTGTTTTTAATTGGAAACACTTTATTCAAGTTAATTTAAAGCGGGAAGATCTGTGGACTGATGCATGCATGCTAAAGATTCATGCATTCAAATGTATTGAAGTTTGCTCTTTTTTAGTTTATATTTTTTGGCTGGCTAGTCACGTTTGCGATAAAATACTAACTTTCTAAGCCTACACTGAATTTCGAGATAAATAAAGCTGATGTACATATGTATTTGTGTCACATTGTCACATGGTTTGGAAAGCTACATGACGCGAACAAAAACATGCGCGCAAGAAATGGACCCGCAAAGCTGAGAGCGCGTTCGACATCATCAAACTTTAGACCCCTGGCAAGATTTAGAAAAACAAATAGCCATGAGCTCAAGTGGCTGGAAGATAAGACTTTGAGGTTGAATACGAACACAGATGGATTAAAAAAAACTCTTTTGGAGCCTAACTTAAGCCTAGAGAAAAATTAGGGTCAGGTTAGGATTAGTTTTGGTTGTTATTCATAAATATTAATTGACCGATCACAGATTGTAAGAAAATGAAAAGAACTGTGTTGGATTAAGCATGTTCGTCGTTGTAGTGTAGTGGTTAAGACAGGACTAAAGATCTGGAGGGAGCGAGTTCGAGTACCGGTCAGTGCATAGTACAGTTCTTTGTTCCCTTACTATGTTGCATTGTTGAGACTGGATTAAGAAGTGTATGAATACAGAAACCGACAAGATGATACCAAAGGTTAAGAAGACATGTTGAGATGCGTAAGACCGAGTTTAAGGAGGGATGGTATACGTACAGTAGGGTTCCGTAATGCAAAACCAGGGAGTCACCTTAAGCAACGACGACTGCTACGGCAACGGCAACGTCACAAAGAATGAACAGTATTGGTTAAAAAAAGAATTATAATCATGCAGCACTTGCGGCACGGATTTCAGTTCATTTCTCAGTCGTTCCCCAGCACGAACAACAACATCGAAAGTAAGTTTCAAGTTTTCAAGTTTTATTTATTTACAGCAAACAGTTTAAGTTATTACTAGGCTGGCTGGCAAATAGTGAAAAGCTTATCGCGGCAAGCCAGACTGTACACAAAATTATTTAGACTTCTTTTTTTTAAAGGAATAAATGATTATTACATAATATGAAGATTTAGCCAAACCTAAAGGCGGAGCTCCCGGGTTGTTTATT